>NC_056749.1:517381979-517629479 GCF_019279795.1 Protopterus annectens
GCAGATTTAAGAACCATCTCTTTATCAAAAGATGATAGAAATCTAACTATAACTGATCTAGGATAGTTTTTGTTAGAGTTAGTATTAGCTATAGATCTATGTGCTCTTTTGATACCAAAAGAGAATGCTTCTGGTAAATCTAAAGTTTTAGGGAGCCATGTTGTTAAAAAAGAAGTAATATTGTTACCTTCAATATTTTCTGGCAGTCCAAAAATCCTAATGTTATTGCACCTAGATCTATTTTCCAGGTCATCCAGCTTTGTTTGTAAATGTGTATTTTGTTTCAGCAGAAACTCAATGTTGATTTCCTCTTCTTGTATTCTATTTTCCATGTCATTCACAGCTTCTTCTATGCCTGTCATCTGGATCTTCTGTTGTTGCAGGTCCATATGTAACAAGTCTATTTGTTTTGTAGTTTTTTCTATGAAAGTGTCTATTTTAGTATCCATTTTACCCATCTTAGCAGTAAGTTGCTGGACTATAATTATCAGAGACTGAAGTTCTTTCTTGATGCTGGAGTCTTGAGAATTTGTCTTATTGGAACTCATTTCAGACTGATAAACTGACAGGAAAATTTCCAAAGTAATTTCTGACAGGAATATTATTAAGATTTCCTTTCTTTTTTAGATATAGTTCAAGAATTATATAAAACAAACATATTTAGAAAGAAAATTACTTCAAAAATTATTTTTTTAAGTAATTAATTCCTGCCAATGTAATGAAATTGGTGGAGCTGAAGAAATCTGCTGCTATCCTGTGTTCATCCTTGGCCACCTTGGGAAAGCATTTTTGAAGACAGTGGCATAGTAATCCCTAGGCCAATGAACGTGTTTTACCCTTGGTTCAGTTAAAGTTTTTCTGCAACAGAAATTAACTAAATAAACAGTGATAACAGAAGATACGGTGAGGAAATAAATTTTATGAGCAGGGTGACTTCAATTTAATTCTTTATTGATGTTTGCTGGTCTTAAAGAGACATATTTCAAAATAAACAGACTTTTTTGTGGACTAATAGTTTCAGCTATTTGTCATCTCTAACACCACACTAAATTTATTGAAAAATTGTAGCCTTAAAGCTATTGGTAGACTCATAATGTTGTTCAAAATAAAAACCATAGAAAGCAGCAGAACTTTGTGTTCTGGCAGTTCATATAAAATTACTAAATAACATAATCAAGCTTGTCTTTAATACACTATATGCATTACATTTGGAATCACTTTCTAAACTAGAAGTTTAAAATTAATTATCAAAATCATCATTAAGAGAATCTACATCACTTGAAACCTTATTTAATTCAAGACAGCCATGATGGAAAAATAATAAAAAAGTGTGTAATTTTCTATATATTATTCAACCACCAATGAACAATAAACTATAATCCACATCCAAAAAACCAGGAATCAGATCATTAAAGACTGTATTTCTTTTTTGTTCACACACAAAAAAAAATCAATTATCCTAGCACCTCGGCAAACAAATATCCTTTAAAGAGTAACCCCTCTACTAAAACAAGTTCCTTTTATACAAAAGCACTTAAACAATTACAGACAGCTGTGGTGGTGCAGCGGTTAGCATTCTCGCCTCACAGCACAAGGTTCTTCCTTTCGATTCTCGGCTGGAGTGCCTTCTGTGTGGAGTCTGCATGTCCTCCCCGCGGTCGAATGATGTTAAAGACATGCAGGTAGGTGCGAGCGTGAATGGGCATGCCTTCTTTGAAGGTTGGGTGTCGGGCTGGCAACTCGGCACCATAAAAAGTCCACTGTCAATCATGAGCGGACTGGAGTTCTGCTGTGGCGACTCCTAACCGGGAAAAATCAAAAGTTGGACTGGACCTAAACAATTACATAATTATTAAAACAGTTTTCAGTTGTGGATTATAAATTTCTATATAGTTTAAAACAGTAAATTTTAATGCAGTGAAGCTGTGGTAATATCTATGGAATAAACTTCAACCACAGGTAGTGCAAACCAAGTTCAGTATGATGGAGTCCATTTAAGTATTATTTAGAATTTGATTTTCTTGAACATCCAAAAAATGAGTCTCAGTATGATTAAGTGTTTCACTAAACATTACTTTTTTAGTAATTAAACATTTTTGACTGTTGTAAGGCAAGTTTATTGGATACAATTTTTTTGTATTCTCTTCTGGAACAGAAATTAGACTGTGCTGAGTTATTACCAGTATTTATCATCTCCGAGTTGCTCCTCAAATGACCAGAGCTGGCAACCACAGAGTTGCCATTATCATAAGGAAATCAGACATGTATCTGGAGCAATTTTCCCTGGCATCTGCTGAAAATTGGCTCATTTCAAGTTGGACTTTCCCAGTAAACAAATGTTAAATAAATAAAATAAATAAATAAATAAATATATGCTGCTAGAGATAGATGAAATTATGCTGTAGGCCAGGGAGAAGGCATTCAGTACATTCCTTCCACTAACCAATTCCAATTTATTCCACGAAAAGCCTTTTTTTATAATTGTTAACACTCCAGTGCAATTTATTAATTTTCATAATCTGTTTTTTACTTTTTATTTTTCCATTGATGTCTTTAATAAGATTATTCAATTTCCTAAAAGACAGCTCTGTAAAGTTTTTATCTCCGAGGTTAAACTGTTTTGCTTCTGAATGTTAAGTTGTATTAAAATTTGAATTCATTCTGCAGCATAGGACTGGAATGTGACAATCTATCAAATGGAATTTAGATTTAGCAAAAAGTATGACTACCCACAGGATAACTGTGGGAGTCAGATGAAACTTGTAAGTGAGTAAGCAAGATGAAAATTTATGTCTTTGGGAAAATGAAAAGAATTAAGAATGTAATAAACTAATTATTCCATCTTGTGTTTATTGCGCTATATGCATTAACTGCATGCACAAGTGAGAGGTAACATTTAGGCAGCTGAAATTAAATGTACTTTAACGCATGAATAATCTATGCTGGAGTGCTGCTCAACTGGTTCCTGACATAGAAATGTCTGATAAAAAAGTAAAAATTATGATGCTGAAAGGACAAAATCATTGCAAGTTTAAAATTCATATCATTGGTGGACCTAAAAGGTGTACTACTGTCCTGATTTGGAGCTGCACCCGCTAAACACCCCAGAGTGTAGACACTCTTATGATCTGTCTTCTTGATTTTTATAGTTAGTCATTTCTCACCTTTTTGTGTACTAGCAATCAGTTTCTTTGGTCAACCTGTTATCCAAGAAGTAGTGTCATCCAGGCAACCATTACGTGTTTTCCCTTGATTTTCTAACCATCTTTGCCTGAAGTGCTACTTTGCACAGACACACACACACACACACACACACACACACACACACACACACACACACACACACAAACGGGCACACGCGCATGTGCACACGCATGTGCACGCCCACACATGTACGTGCACGGGCAAGTGCACACGCACACACACACACACACACACACACACACACACACACACACACACACACACACACACACACTGCCACTCACAGAACTGGGCATATCTCATGCATGATTCCACAAAGACATTAAACCAGATAAAATGCCAGATGTTGCCTGTCAATCCTAGAGGTCTGGCTGACCCATTGCTCATGAGACACATTATCATTAGAAGCCACTAGTGTAATGGAATGAGCAGGCCACTGCCATTCCTACAGGAAAGGTGAGTCAGTGGCAGCTGCTCACTCCGTCCCTCTCTCCTCACTGGTTACCCGCTTCAACTCCTAGATCATTAACTGACCCTGAAAAATCTGTGATATGAGTTCTTTAACTGTATGTTGAACTCCTGGATAATTAACTGACTCTGAGACATCTGTGATATGAGTTCTTTAACTGTATGTTGAACTCCTGGATCATTAACTCACCCGGAGACATCAGTGATATGAGTTATTTAACTGTATGTTGAACTCCTGGATCATTAACTGACCATGAGACATCTCTGATATGAGTTCTTTAACTGCGTGTTGAACTCCTGGATCGTTAACTGACCCTTAAATATCTGTGATATAAGTTCTTTAACTGTGTGTTGAACTGGCTCATTAATAGACTCTAAGACATCTATGATATAAGTTCTTTATCTCTGTGTTGAACTCCTGGCTCATTAACTGACCCTGAGACATCTGTGATATGAGTTGTTTAACTGCATGCTGAACTCCTGGTTCATTAACCGACCCTGGCACATCTGTGATATGAATTCTTTAACTGCGTGTTGAACTCCTGGAACATTAACTGACTCTGAGACATCTGTGATATGAGTTCTTTAACTGTATGTTGAACTACTGGATCATTAACAGACCCCGAGACATCTGTGATATGAGTTCTTTAACTGCGTGTTGAACTCCTGGACCATTAAGTGACCCAAAGACATCTGTGATACAAGTTTTTTAACTGTATGTTGAACTCCTGGATCATAAACTGATCCTGAGACATCTGTGATATGAGCTCTTTGTTATATGAGCTCTTTAACTGTGTACAGAACTCCTGGATCATTAACTGACCCTGAGTCTTCTGTGATATGAGTTCTTTAACTGTATGCTGAACTCCTGGATCATTAACTGACCCTGAGACATATGGGATACAAGTTCTTTAACTGTTTGTTGAACTCCAGGATCATTAACTGACCCTGAGACATCTGTGATACGAGTTCTATAACTGTTTGTTGAACTCCAGGATCATTAACTGACCCTGAGACATCTGTAATATGAGTTCTTTAACTGTTTGTTGAACTCCAGGATCATTAACTAACCCTGAGACATCTGTGATATGAGTTATTTAACTGTGTGTTGAACTCCTGGATCATTAAATGACCCTGAGACATCTGTGATGTGAGTTCTTTAACTGTGTGTTGAACTCCTGGATCATTAACTGACCCTGAGACATCTGTGATACGAGTTCTTTAGCTGTGTGTTGAACTCCTGGATCATTAATTGACCCTGAGACATCTGTGATACGAGTTCTTTAACTGTGTGTTGAACTCCTTGCTCATTAACTGACCCTGAGACATCTGTGATACAAGCTCGTTAGCTTTGTGTTGAACTCCTGGATCATTAATTGACCCTGAGACATCTGTGATACGAGTTCTTTAACTGTGTGTTGAACTCCTTGCTCATTAACTGACTGAAACATCTGTGATATGAGTTCTTTAACTGTGTGTTGAACTTCTGGCTCATTAACTGACCCTGAGGCATCTGTGATATGAGTTCTTTAACTGTATGTTGAACACCTGGATCATTAACTCACCCTGAGACATCTGTGATATGAGTTCATTAACTGTGTTTTGAACTCCTGGCTCATTAACTGACCTTGAGATCTGTGATATGTGTTCTTTAACCGAATGCTGAACTTCTGGATCATGTAGAGACCCCGAGACAGCTGCGATATGAGTTCTTTAATTGCGTGTTGAACTCCTGGATCATGAACAGATCCTGAGACATCTATGATAGGAGTTCTTTAACTGTATGTTGAACCCCTGGAAACTTTACTGATCCTGAGACAGTTGTGATATGAATTCTTTAATTGTGTGTTGAACTCCTGGATCATTAACTGACCCTGACACATCTGTGATCTGAGTTTTTTAACTGTATGTTGAACACCTGGATCATTAAATGACCCTGAGACATCTGTGATATGAGTTTTTAAAGTGTATGTTGAACTCCTGGATCATTATCTGACCCTGACACATCTGTGATATGGGTTCTTTAACTGTATATTGAACTCCTGGATCATTGACTGACCCTGGGACATCTGTGATATAAGTTCTTTAACTGCGTGTTGAACTCCTGGATCATTAACTGACCATAAGACATCTGTGATGTGAGCTCTTTAACTATGTGTTGAACTCCTGTATCATTAAATGACCCTGAGACATCTGTGATATGAGTGCGTTAACTGCTTGTTGAACTCCTGGATCATTAACTGATCCTGAGACATCTGTGATATGAGTTCTTTAACTGCTTGTTGAACCCCTGGAACATTAACTGACTCTAAAACATCTATGATATAAGTTCTTTATCTGTGTGTTGAACTCCTGGCTCATTAACTGACCCTGAAACATCTGTGATATGAGTTGTTTAACTGCATGCTGAACTCCTGGTTCATTAACTGACCCTGACACATCTGTGATATGAGTTCTTTAACTGCATGTTGGACCCCTGGAACATTAACTGACTCTGAGACATCTGTGATATGAGTTCTTTAACTGTATGTTGAACTACTGGATCATTAATTGACCCACAGACATCTGTAATATGAGGTCTTTAACTGTGTGTTGAACTCCTGGATCATTAACTGATCCTGAGACATCTGTGATATGAGTTATTTAACTGCGTGTTGAACTCCTGGATCATTAAGTGACCCAAAGACATCTGTGATATGAGTTATTTAACTGTGTGTTGAACTCCTGGCTCATTAATAGACTCTAAGACATCTATGATATAAGTTCTTTATCTGTGTGTTGAACTCCTGGCTCATTAACTGACCCTGAGACATCTGTGATATGAGCTGTTTAACTGCATGCTGAACTCCTGGTTCATTAACTGACCCTGACACATCTGTGATATGAGTTCTTTAACTGCGTGTTGATCCCCTGGAACATTAACTGACTCTGAGACATCTGTGATATGAGTTCTTTAACTGTATGTTGAACTACTGGATCATTAACAGACCCTGAGGCATCTGTGATATGAGTTCTTTAACTGTGTTGAACTCCTGGATCATTAATTGACCCACAGACATCTGTGATATGAGGTCTTTAACTGTGTGTTGAACTCCAGGATCATTAACTGATCCTGAGACATCTGTGATATGAGTTCTTTAACTGCGTGTTGAACTCCTGGATCATTAAGTGACCCAAAGACATCTGTGATATGAGATTTTAAACTGTATGTTGAACTCCTGGATCATAAACTGATCCTGAGACATCTGTGATATGAGCTCTTTAACTGTGTGCAGAACTCCTGCATCATTAACTGACCCTGAGTCATCTGTGATATGAGTTATTTAACTGTGTGTTGAACTCCTGGATCATAACTGACCCTGAGTCATCTGTGATATGAGTTCTTTAACTGTATGTTGAACTCCTGGATCATTAACTGACCCTGAGACATATGGGATACAAATTCTTTAACTGTTTGTTGAACTCCAGGATCATTAACTGACCCTGAGACATCTGTGATACGAGTTCTCTAACTGTTTGTTGAACTCCAGGATCATTAACTGACCCTGAGACATCTGTAATATGAGTTCTTTAACTGTTTGTTGAACTCCAGGATCATTAACTAACCCTGAGACATCTGTGATATGAGTTATTTAACTGTGTGTTGAACCCCTGGATCATTAACTGACCCAGAGTTATCTGTGATATGAGGTTTTTAACTGTATGTTGAACGCCAGGATCATTAACTGACCCTGACACATCTGTGATATGAGTTCTTTATCCATGTGTTGAACTCCTGGATCATTAAATGACCCTGAGACATCTGTGATTTGAGTTCTTTAACTGCGTGTTGAACTCCCTGCTCATTAACTGTCTCTGAGACATCTGTGATATGAGTATTTTAACTGTGTGTTGAACTCCTGGATCATTAACTGACCCTGAGACATCTGTGATACGAGTTCTTTAGCTGTGTGTTGAACTCCTGGATCATTAATTGACCCTGAGACATCTGTGATACAAGTTCTTTAACTGTGTGTTGAACTCATTGCTCATTAACTGATCCTGAGACATCTGTGATACAAGTTCTTTAACTCTGTGTTGAACTCCTGGATAATTAACTGACCCTGAGACATCTGTGGTATGAGTTCTTTAGCTGTATGTTGAACTCCTGGATCATTAATTGACCCTGAGACATCTGTGATATGAGTTCTTTAACTGTGTGTTGAACTTTTGGCTCATTAACTGACGCTGAGACAAGTGTGATATGAGTTCTTTAACTGTGTGTTGAACTTCTGGCTCATTAACTGACCCTGAGGCATCTGTGATATGAGTTCTTTAACTGTATGTTGAACACCTGGATCATTAACTCACCTTGAGACATCTGTGATATGAGTTCATTAACTGTGTTTTGAACTCCTGGCTCATTAACTGACCCTGAGATCTGTTATATGTGTTCTTTAACTGAATGCTGAACTTCTGGATCATGAAGAGACCCTGAGGCATCTGCGATATGAGTTCTTTAATTGCGTGTTGAACTCCTGGATCATGAACGGATCCTGAGACATCTGTGATATGAGTTCTTTAACTGTATGTTGAACCCCTGGAAACTTTACTGATCCTAAGACAGTTGTGATATGAATTCTTTGTGTGTTGAACTCCTGGATCATTAACTGACCCTGACACATCTGTGATCTGAGTTTTTTAATTGTATGTTGAACACCTGGATCATTAAATGACCCTGAGACATCTGTGATATGAGTTTTTTAAGTGTATGTTGAACTCCTGGATCATTATCTGACCCTGACACATCTGTGATATGGGTTCTTTAACTGTATGTTGAACTCCTGGATCATTGACTGACCCTGAGACATCTGTGATATTTATTTATTATTTATTTATTTTACATTTGTTAACCGGGAAATTCCGACTGGACCAGGTCCATTTTCAGCGGAGGCCCGGGGAGAAAAGCTCCAACATCAAGTTATACAAATACAGTACATCCAGCATAATACACAAAACAGGTTACATCATGTATGCTGAGCATAGTAATATAACAAGAATTAATAAAAACACTCCAGGTAAAAGATATAGAACATGGGTAAAAAGACAATGTCAGTCATACTTTGGTAAGAAAAGAAAATATATCAAGTAAGATTCTACAGTTAAAAGCACCCTTTCAGATGACCAAGCCTACAGGGGATCAGAGCTCCAGCATGTGATCAGAGGGGAATTTGGGTAGTTAATAGTAGTATGGGTAGGGTTATGTGATACAAGGGCATAACCATGTACTAAGAAGGTGCGATTTGAGGGAGTTTTTGAATATGGATGTGGAGGGGCAGTGGACACAGATAGGGAAGAGAGTTCCAATTTCTGGCAACGGTGAGGGAGTAGAGCGCTTTCCCTGCATTATTGTTAGCCTTGGTGATGGAGAGGAGAGATTTTTCACTGGATCTTAGGTATCGGTTTGTAGTATAGATAGTAAGTAGGTTGGATAATGAGGGGTTTTTCAGGATATTTGAGAATATTGTAGGCTGTGCCCAGCTGGTGATAGTTAAGTAGCTGTGGTAGCTCAAGCCATTTTAGTTCTTTTAGTGCAGCACAGTGATGGGTTCTATAGGTTGAGTTAGTAGCAAACTTGGCTATTTTATTGTAGCATGATTCTAGTTTGTCTAGGTCACATTGTCTGATTTGGGTAAAGATTGGTGCTGCGTATAATAGAGTTGAGAGGAGGTGGCTTTGTGCAAGAGTGACTCTTGCTTTTTGTGAGAGAAAGGACTTATGCCTGTATAGGGAGCCTAGTTTTTTGTGTACTAGTTTTATGGTATGTGAGATGTGAACATCAAAGTGGAGATTATTATCTATTTCAATTCCCAGAAGTTTGGTGTGGTTAGAAGGGGAGATGGTGGTGCCGTCATTAGAGGTTATGGTAAAGGAGAGGGTTTTTTATCTATTAGGGGTAAATAGTAGCAGTTTTGTCTTTTTGGGATTTAGAATTAGTTGGATCCCAGATATCCATTTTTCTACTGAGATAAAAGTATCTTGAGTGAGTGTATGTAGGGTGGTGGGAGATGAGGCAGAGCAGATCAGAATTGAATCATCTGCATATTGTATGAGTGTGGCATGTTGTGTAGAGCATTTGAGGTTATTTGTGAAAATAGAGAACAACATCGGGCCCAGTATAGAGCCCTGTGGGACACCTATGGTGGCTGGAAGTTCTATAGACAGAGTTCCTTTCCACTGGACTGATTGTTGCCTGTCAGACAAGTAGCTTCTGAACCAGGCCATAGTAGAGGAGGTGAAGGATAATGATGTTAGTGAGTCTAGTAGAATGGAGTGGGAGACCATATCAAATGCTTTTGAGAGGTCTAGGAAAATGGCTGATACGTATTTGTTATCATTCCTGTGAAGGTTTATATAATTAGTGAAAGATAAAAGGGCTGTGGTAGTGTTGTGATGTGGACGGAAACCGTGTTGTGTGGTAGATAGTAGATTGTGTGTGTTAAGAAATGTCATCACTTGCAAGTGGATGCATTTCTCAAGAATTTTGGATAAGGGGCAAAGGATGGCAATAGGTCGGTAGTTGGAGAATTCATAAGAATTACCTCCTTTATGGAGAGGAATGATGCGAGATACTTTCCAGAGTTTGGGTATGTAGGATTCTAGTATGGAGCAGTTGATAAGGATGGAGACAGGATATGATAAGGAGTCACTAGCCATTTTTAGGTATGCAGCAGGTATGTTATCAGCTGCTAGTGTGGTTGGCTTTAGTTTTAGGAGGAGTTTTTTGATAGTTGAGGTGGGCACTGGTGATAGGCTGAAAGAGGGGTGGTGTGGAATAGGTTATGTTGTGACTGAGGTAGAATGTTTTTGGTTATTTGACTGGACAGGGCCAAGATGGATTTAGTAAAATGGTTATTAAATTGAGAAGCTGTGTCTAGGGTATTGTTAGTAGAGATGGGTGCTGGGGTTGTGGTTTTGCCTGGCTTTAGTAGGGAGTTAATGGCATGCCAGAATTTTTGTGGACTATTTGAATATTTCCTTTGGGCTAAGAAAATAGTTTTGTTTGTTTATTTTGGATTCAGCCTTGGCCTTGTTTCTAAGCTGTTGATAGTATTGTCTGGAGCTAGGGGTTTTGTCAGTTTTCCAGATTTTCCAGGCTTTATCTCTAGCTTTTAGTAAGGTTCTGGTGTCTCTATTTAGCCAGGGTGCATAGTTGGCTTTAACTCTGATCTTTCTGCTGGGAGCTAGACTATTAAGGATGTTAGAGAAGGTTGTATTGAAGTAGTCTACTGCCTGGTCTAACCTGAGTGTCCGTAGTGGTTCCCAGTTGCAGTGGCTTAGGACAGTATTTAGGTATCGTGGGGTAAGGTTACGGTCATCTCGCATACAAATTTGTAGACTACTGGTTTGGGGTGATTGGAGTGTTTCTGGAGTAGGAAGGTTGGGAGATGATCACTTAAGTCATCTGGGAGGCAGCCTACTGTATAGTTTTGTTTGGGATAGTTGGTTAGTGTCCAGTCCAGTATGGATTCTCTCTTTGTTCTCTCATCTATTCTAGTTGGTTCTTTAATTAGTTGAGAGAACCCATATAGATTGATATGTGTAGAGGGGCTGCTGGAGTTACAGGTTGCCCAGTCAGTGTTAAGGTCTCCTAGTAGGATCGTTTCCTGAGGTAGATTGTCCTTTGTCCAGTGTAGGATGTCTTCTATTATGAGCGAGTTGTTGCCTGGAGGTATATAGCAGCATATTATATTAATCTTCTTGGTGTTTCTTATGGATAGGACAGAAAACAGGACTTCAGCAGTTTGAAAAGTGGGTGGTGTGGTGTGCAGGAGCTGGAGGTTAAGGGTGTTTTTAAAGAGAATGGCTACTCCTCCTCCTTTCCTGTTTGTTCTATCAGATCTAAGTGTATTATACCCTGGGGGAAGAAAGACTTCATCTTGGATACTGGGATATGAGTTCTTTAACTTTGTGTTGAACTCCTGGATCATAAATGACCCTGACACATCTGTGATATGAGTTCTTTAACTGTATGTTGAACTCCTGGATCATTAACTGACCCTGAGACAACTGTGATATGAGTTATTTAAATGTATTTTGTTTTTTTATTCTTCCAGTATCAGACTTCTTAAACTTCATCTCTTGCAGAAATGTAGTCTGAGTTCTTACCTTTTTATATGTTTATTAAATATGATATTTTTAAGAAGTGACATGTATATATAGCTAGATATACACACACACACACACACACACACACACACACACACACACACACACACACACACACACACACACACACACACAAACACTATAAGAGACACAAGAAAACAATCCATAATGTTTCCTTTTATTTTGTTGCAGTTTACATATTTTCATTTTTAACTATCTTCATTCACTATACCTTTACATAACTCGCTCATTTCCTGCCTTACCTTCAATTTCCGTCCTGCTGAACAATATTCTGCATATAGTGTTCCCAATGATTCTATTTCTTTCTATGTAATTTGCTGTTTCCCTTTTCTAAAGATTTCCCCCCACCCCATTTTATATCTTCTTTATAATATTCAGTACTTCTGCTACAACTGGTTTAGATTTTAATTTCCTTTTTGTTTTAGCTTTAGTGGCAGTCAGTAGCAGTAAACTTATTAAGGCCTTACTATGTCTGGGCAGTTCAAGTCCTGGATCCCAGTGCAAAAGAATCATTATCTTACTTACATTTCAAGATTTTTAACATCTGCCAACTCTTTACACACCCCAATAAACATATTTGTGGTTACTCTCTCTTTCCTGTAACGTCTCCAGCATTTGTTATTTACCTGAGGAAGAATCCTTTGAAGTCTGCTTGGAATACAAAATACCTGTCCGAACACTTGCAAGCAAAAATCCTAAGCTTTCTAGACTTTGTTGTTCACTTGGGCGCTATACAGATGTCCTCCCTTTTTTCATAGGTTCATAGGATGATACTATGCTATTGGCTCTGAGAACCTTATAAGCCTAGCTAGGAAATTTGCCCATGTTCCCACAAAGTCAGGTAACGTAATAACATCTGATAACTGATACAGCTATAATACAGAGCAAATTACAATCAATCCCTTGTGCTAACATCCTTATATTTGCTTTTTTGATGTAGGGGTAATCTCTGAGAGGTTATTTTGACATTATCATTAGCCCTAATGGGGAACATTTTGTTTATGATATTTAGGAATGTGTCAGTGAAGTAAACTGTGTATGAGTCATCACGATTTTGTGACCAAATGGGTTGTTAGTCTACAGACTTCAGTGTTTTAATACATGCAAGCAAGTCAAAACATTATGATTACAGCACTATACAAAGTGTGACATAACGGCAGCTTTGTTTTGCTATGGTAGATAAAAACTGGTGCATGTAAGATAGAACGACAGCTTTGCTTTGTTATGCAGATAAAAACTGGAGCATGGTTACTAAGCAAATCAGACAGGTTGCCTCTTGTTAAGAAGTTGTCTGGATGGAATATTAATATACAGTCCAGGATGCTGTGTCTGTCTGACACTTCAGTTTGCTTGGTGTCTTAGATTAGTTGAGTTAAATCAAACAACTGTGTTTAAGTGTATGAAAGACAGTAGTAGGTTAGCTGCCAGTCAATAAATAAATATCTTAAAATATTAACTCAAATGAAACACTGTATGCCTATAATCCAGAAAATAGTTTCTACTAGAGTGATTTGTGGTTCAATGGGGGAATATAGTGGCAGTCAATTAAAATCTGTGACTGGGTTTACATAGAATGCTATTAAACTGAAGCCATTTGAGGCATTAGCTAAACTTTAATTGGTTAGTAGAAGAGAGCCATGTGAGTCTGATACTAATGTTAACCGTCCCTCTCAAATGTTCCTTATTATGAAGAGCATTCTTCATTCTGAATCTTGAAAAGAGTCTATGTGCCATGGTGTCATAAATTAAAAAAAGAGTGTGTTCATACAGTCATTGATGCAAATGAGTTTTAACCAATATCTAGGTAAATAATAATCATATTAATCAAAATAAATAACTTTTTATAAGTATAAAATAACAAATTTTAAGCATGCAAGCTTACTAGTTGAAGTTTTTATTAAGTGTTCCATATTTTGCCCATTTGTCCCACATTACGAGAGCTCATGTTCCACATTTCATTGATGGAAGGTTCAGACCCTTGATGGCAATACAATCTGCACCTTTATGTGTTCTGTTTGCTCAGAGGATGCTATACACTTAGAGAATGACTTCACAATTATCACAGGACCAAGTATGCTGGGGTTATGAAAGACAGCCATGGAGACTGGGTCACTGTGAGTGGAAGAGTGTGTGGATGTGGCATTTTCAAAGGGTGGGTTTATGTGTGAATGTTACATGCTGACAAATTCAATGCCTTGTTTTGACTATGGGAAGGGTTTGTACTCACCGATTATGTCAGGATGGGTTGCCGTAAATGTTTAGACTACAACAATAGTTTTGATGGGCTAAGGATTTTTTTCTTTTCAATATTAGATTTCCAGTCTCTCTTCACAGTTTTTCTAACCTTCTCTGACTGATTCTTATTGTTATCATACAATATTTTATATGCCCTACTAATTATCCCTTTTTAAATAGCAGTTTCTGTTCTAGACACAATTAAAATCTCCACCAGAGCTGGTCTTCCATTTAACAATCCCCTGATCCTTTCTCTTTTCCTATACTCTTTTATCACACCTGGGAAGGAAAGACAGTCTTTAATCTACAGTCTAAATTTCTGCTTGGCCTCATTTCACTTTTTTACCTCTCTTTCTTTAGTTATTTGTTCCAAAATCCTTGGCTCCTTTTAAAAATTTCCAGTAAATTGTAACACCCTCTTGCCTACTTTCTATACCCCTACTTGCAGTCATCCATATTTGTAAAATCACTTTTCTCCATTCCCAGGTTGACTTAGTTCTTAGAATACCTTCTACTTTATGAATATATTTTGTATGGTAGCAGTTATTTTTAAGGACCTACATCCCAAACTCCTCCTCTGTCCTTTACTTCTTGGACTCCCGATTTCATCATCACCCTTTCAAATCCGACTTTTAACCTTCAGCAGGTGTTATGTATATAAGCCTTCTTAACTCATTTACTCCAATGGAGCTCAGGAAGTCTGCACGGTAACTTCCAATTGGTGGAGCCTAAGCTTTTTGACAGAATTAAATTATATCCTCTCACTTCAAACAAATGTTCATATCTCTGGAACCATAGGGGTTGTAATAGAAGAATAAATGGCAAACACTTCAGCACAAACTATTTTTATAGTTGTAGCATTCTTTAGGTTCTAGTTCTTAAATTGAATTTTATGTCACAGTAAACACAGTAACTATTACGTTTGTAATATTTTGTAAACAAATTACAGTATCTCAGCAACCACTCAAGTTACACACATACTGTTAGAAGCATTTTATTCATCTAGCTGAGAGCTTTTGTATGAGACTAAGGAGTTCTGTCTGTGTTAATTGGTTGTTGAAATAGTTAGTAAAATGTGAACATTATATTTATGTACATTGATATCAAAAACATTTAATATCTCTTTACCTGCACTAGACGGAGGTCAAATATCAATGCAGTTGAGTTTGCCATTGAGTAAGCTTTAAGATTAACTCTTTTAAAACTTTGTACTTAGCATGGTTTTGGAATTATTGATGCAAATATGAACAAACAATATTTGACAATTAGAGGCATCAGTAGGAGTTAACTGCAGATGCACCTGAAGGCATCACTCGGATGTAATGTTTTATAAGTCACAGTAAACACAGTAACTATTATGTTTGTAATATTTTGTAAACAACTTACAATATCTCAGCAACAACTCAAGTTACACGCATACTGTCAGCAGCAATTTATTCATGTAGCTGAGAGCTTTCATGTAAGCTAAGGAGTTCTGTCTGTGTTACTTGGTTGTTGAGATATTTAGAAAAATGTGAAAATTATATTTATATAAATTAATATCATAAAAACAACAGTTAATATCTCTTTACCTGCACTAGACATAGGTCAAATATTGAAGTAGTTGAGTTTGCCATTGTGTAAGCTTTAAGATGAAATCTTTACAAAGACATGCATCTGGAGTGTTTCTCCCTGGGCCTCCACTGAAAATTGGCTTTGTTCTAAGTCAAACTTTCCCAATAAACAAATGTTAACTAAATAAAATAAAATACATTTTAAAATCTTATAGATAGCTTGGCTTTGGAACTATTGATGTAAATATGAACAAGCAATATTTGACACCTAGAGGCATCAGTAGGAGTTAACTGCAGATGCACCAGGGGGCATCACTTGGATATAATCAGTTAAAATAGTAGCCAAAAATTCAACAACTGTGGGTACTCGTACTGAAAAGGGTCAATGTCTTTCTCTTGTGCCCAAAAAAACAAATCTTTTCCAGTTACTTTTGCAAATCTTTCTAGTGGGAGCTTTGTGGGAAGACAAACAAATCTGATGTACAGGGGAGGAGAGTCTGGGCTGTCTAGCAATCAATGGAATTGGGGAAACCATGAGGTAAACTTTAAGCCCAAAATGTTCAGGTAAATCATGTCTGCTGGGTGAGACAAAAGGCCTGGAATTGAATCCAGAATCCAAGGGGGATAAACAAGATGAGGCCAAAGGAAGGGGAGTGTCTCTTGGTGACTCCCCTGATGTGGGAATCACGGCAGAAAATCTGCTGCAATTGTTGAGTGGAGATGCAAAGAGGTTGCATCATGGCTAGCCCCCATTGGCAGAATATCGTCTCCTCAATTTTCCTGTTAAGAGACCACTTGTTAGGCAATAGGATGGATCTGCTCAACTTATCTACTATCACGCTGGATTTCCATGGAATGTGCACTGCTGTCAGAAATTGATTGGATGAGATCACCCATTGCCATACTCTCAGAGCTTCTTTACATAAGGGATAAGATGTGGTTCCTCCTTGTTTGTTGATGTACCACACTACTGACATATCGACCATCTGAACTGCAATAGTTCCTGAAGGGGTAGACTCATAGAAAGCCTGCAATGCTAGGAGAACTGCTTTCATTTCTAGGATGTTAATATGCATGCTGGCCTCTTCTGGGGACCATGTGCCATGAACCATCTTTCTCAAGAAGTGCTCCCCACCCAAATTGGGATGTGTCCATGGTCACTATGGCCTTGGGCTGAGGAAGTATGAAAGGGTGACTTTGTAAAATCTGTTCTGAGCAAATCCACCACCTGAGGAACCTTTTGCAGACTTGAGTTATTTTGATCCGGGTGGACAAAGGTTGGCACAGGATGGACCAATGAGTCGCCATAGTCCATTGAAGAATTCTTATATGGTATCTTGCTAATGGAACCAGAATTATGTCAGCATGCATTGAACCTAACACCTGTAGATAGGATGGACAGTGAGAGATTTTAAATTCTCTGTTTGACTTGAAATCAAAGTGTTTGTATCCTTAGCAAGGGAAGGGAGGCTGTCACTGATACAGTATTAAACAAGGCTCCTATGAATTGTACCACTTGAGCTGGTTCTAGCTGAGATTTGTTGAGACTGATGGTAATGCCTAGGTGAGAGCACAATTGGAGTAAATAATCTCTTGCTTTGATCAATAGATGCCGTTTCAGACTAGTTATGAGCCAGTCTAGGTAAGTAAATACTTGGACTCTATGCAGTCTGAAATGAGCTATTACTACTGCCATGCATTTGGTGAACACCCTCAGGGCTGTGATGAAGCCAAAGGGCAGTGCTCTGAAATGGTAATGACTGGCTCCCAGCCAGAAGTGTAGGTATCTTCTGGATTGCCTGCTCATTTTTATGCGATAATACACATCCTGGAGATCTATTGAGCACATCTGGTCATCCTTATGCAGGAAAGGAAAAATGGACTGAACCATGACCATCCAGAACTTTGTATACTGAACTGATTTGTTCAAATTGCTGTGATACAAAATTGGTCTTCGGTCCCCTGTTTTCTTTGGACTAAAAAAAAATCTTGAGTAAGTTCCAGGCTCTTTCTGGTTGGGTCTATATTATGTGATTGAAGACACTGTTCTTCGAACGCGTAACAGTCGAAATGAACACATCAAAAATGGATAACCACGAATGGCCATGACCGCAAATGTTTTCCTAGGGAAAATATTTGCGAGGCCATAACAAAGGAAACACACTTCCCAATCCTAGTCAAGTGGGGGGCTTGCGCCCCCCCCACACCCTCCCTAACTAAAAATACCAACTATGAGATGGCTCAGCGTTGCAGTACTGGGCAAACCGCGAGAACGGCCAACTTTTTTCCTAGGAAATAATTTGCGGACATGGCCCTTTCACAGTTTAGTGTTTGTGATGTTTTTGGTTCAACTATTACGCGTTCGAAGAACAGTGTCTTCGATCACGTAATAGAGAACCTTTCTGGTTTGGGGGGCATCTTGGATGATTCTTTTTTTAGCTGCTTTTTTATTTCTAGAGTTGCTACTTTTTTCTGGCTGGGTGGAACATTGGGAATTTTGTTTACTGTTGAAGGTGGGGCTAGGAAAAAGGGAATTATATAATCCATGGAAATAATCCTCTGCACCCATGTATCTTTTGTAATGTCTAGCCAGACTTTCAGGTGCTGGGATAGATGACTTCCAACTGCCTCCAGAGGTGGACAATTAGGCCTCCTTTCAGGAGCACTGGTAGGGTCTGTGAAAGAAGGAATCTCTGGACCCCTGGTTCTGCGGGCCTTTGTTGCCACATGGGTAGTGTCTTCTGCTAGAGTTCCCCCCTCTGCCCCTGGAAGGAGCTATCTCCACATGGATCATAGAAAGGACACAGGGACTTTCTGAAACACATTTTTTGATCAACTCATTGATTCCTAGAGAAGGTTCTTTGAGGGGTCAAAAAATGTATGCCCACTGCAGAGAGGGTCTTACCATCTTGCTCACACTTGGAAAGTGCATCTTTAGCTTTAGAGCCAAACAAAGAACTTTCGTCAAAGGAGGACTTGAAGGGCTTGGCAAAATCACACAGGCACATCCAGGCATGTCTGCTATTGGAAATGCCTGAACCCGCCACCCTTGAGGCACCTTCAGCTGCATGTGAAATGAGCCTCATGGATGACTTTGAGTTGGGCTGTAGGATTGTCAACTGTTAGGCAACTGAAGTATGTGCCTCAGCAGTTATTGTTCCTGAGAGGAATTTGGATAGTTCTTTAACTGAAATGCACCAAATAATTCAGAGACCTAAGTGCAAAAGTCACTGAAGCACAAATACACTTTCCAAATCTGTCCAATGACCTAGACACCCTGCTGGGGGTGGGGGTGGTAAACAGATGACCACCGCTCTTCTAGATCTTTCTTTGTGGCAGCTGCTATGACCATGGCATCTGCTGGTACTCCTTTTCTCCAGAACTCTCTTCCTATTGTGGTACCAGGATCCTATTTGGTCCCTTGGAAATCAGCTCAACAGAATCAGTGTCCTTCCATGCCTACTGAGAGATCAAATCAATGAGCTCATCAGTGGATGGAATGACCCAGGAAGTAGATGGGCCAGACACAAATGCCTCCAGGAATATGGATTCCTTTTGGGAAAGATTATTGGTAGACCAACCACCCCTTTGCTTAAGGATCTCCAAAATGTCTCCAAAGAGACATCATCAGGTAGTGATCTTGGGGACCCTTCCCCATCATCAAAATTGGTGTCTTCTGTGATTGACTCCTGAGGGGAGTCTAAGGGCTTCCACTTGCACTTCTTCTTCTTAGGAACTTCTTCACTGGGATGCTCTGGAGAAGTATTGAAAGATATCAGGATATCCTGCTGGGTGGCCTCGAGACTGTGGGCTGGCTGCCCCTGTGCAGTAGTGATAAGGCTCAAGGCACAAGGACATAAAGGAACTAGATGGCAGATCCAAGGGGGGGGTGGAATTGTCTGTACTCTAGGAGACAATACTCTGTGTACCACCCCAATGGCAGAATGCCCCAGGAAGAAGGAAGCTGATGGACCTGAGAAGTCATGCTTCCAGACCATTTGCTCCCTCTGAACCAAAAGCAGCCCATCTGAGGCAGAAGGAGGAGCTGAGGTGTCCAATGCGGAGGCCCCAAGGGGCTGAGATGGCTCTGGTAGCTTCAGCGTCAACTCTAGCACCTCAGAGCTGAAAACAGTGGTCCAGCTCTGAGAGTCATCCGGCTCTGACACACTCAGAGATACTCTATAAAGAGAAGGTATCGGCGCCGAATATACAACAATCTTCAGATCCAATACAGATGGTCCAGGAAGGCTCAGATCCAAGTGCTCCGAAGCCAGAGGATGGATTGGGAAAGATCCAAAACAGTTGTAGTAGTACTGGTGAAGGTCTCAAGACCTGAAGAAGTAGGTGGCATATTGACAGAATCGGTGTTTAATTTTCTTTATATTGACCATCCGGTTGTTCCGGTGTTCAAAGCCCTTCCCAAGCTACACAAGGATGTATCTAACCAACCCCTGCAACCGATAGTGTCTGGAAGGGGATGGGTGACTGAAAATATATCCATTTGGGTGGAATGTGCACTAAAATCTGTTCTAGAATTATATCCTAGAATATTAAAAGATACTGCACATTTCATAACTACCCTATCTGATTATTTGAATGATGAACAGAATGTGAACTATATGTTTGTCATGTTGGATGTGAAAAATCTATTTACTGTGACAGACAATAGTTTTGGGATAGCAGCAGTGGAAAGTATATTATTGAATAATGCACGAGTAGATAATGACACTAATCAAAGGATTTGAAAATTGTTGACAATGGTGTTGGAAAATAATATGTTCTTATGTCAAGGGAAATATTATAGGCAAATACAGGGTGTTGCCATAGGCACACCCTGTGCAAATTCCTATGCCAATCTTGCACTAGTTCATTGGGAAGATAATGTAATATTTACCATACAGCACACATGGAGCCACAAGTTAGGATATTATTGCCGTTTTGTGGACGATGTGTTCCTTTTATGGAATGGGACAGGGACTGAGCTGCTCTCATTTGTACAATATTTAGAGAGCAGTACAGAATTTATTAGGTTTTCAGTTAATTATTCCACAACTGAAATAGATTTTTTAGACGTGAGGTTGAAAAAGAATGTGAAAGGCAATATAGAGACTAGTATTTTCAGGAAGGAATGTTGGCGTAATAGCCTGTTATCATTTGATAGCATGCACCCTAGGTATAACTTTGACAATATTGTGAAGGGTCAAGTTAGCAGGATCTCTCGATTATGCAGTAAAGAAGAGAGATTTGAACAAGAAGTTGGATATTTACATAATAATTTAAAGGAAAGGGGGTATAAACCACGAAAATTAAATAGTTTAATACAAAAGACCAAGGGTAGAAGGCAGGATGTGGCCAAACCCTGGTATACAAGGGGTTCCAGTAGAAAAGAGAAAGAAGGTGGTCGAGACACTGAGGTTAGTCGTATGCTTTTGACTTATAGCAGTGATGTGGGAGGCATTTGCGACATTATTAGACAGAACTGGAAAGTATTACACACTGATTCCAAAATAGCTGGTATTGTTGGTGTACAACCTAAATTTACTTTCAGAAGGAATAAAAATTTAAAAGATATGTTATGTCATAAACCTAATAGCAACACACATATATCTACTTCAATAAAATGAGTAGGCACCTTTCCATGTCATATGTGTAAAGCGTGTAATTACATCTGATGAGATAATTCATTTACACACCCTAGAACAGCTCAGGTGTATAGTTTGAATAAATATGCTGATTGTAGAACCAGCAATGTCATTTATTTAGCTATGTGTCAAGGATGCGAAAGACCAATTGTATGTTGAAAAGTAGAATATTTAAACATCTTTCAGATATTAAGCATAAGAATGCACATAATGCACTTGCAAAACACATAGAAGTAAATGCTGGGCATTCCTTTTTGTTTATGGTGTTACAAATTATTTATAAACATGACAGAGGTGGTGATATAACAAATGAGACTGAATGTAATGAAATTCAATGGATAATAAAACTTGGGCAGATAGACACCCTGGCCTAAATGCTGCTATCCCTTTAAAGCCCATCCTGAGGAAAAGGAGGGTAAAATACTAGTTTCTGATTGGTGACAATAAGGTTTAAATTATGTATCCTACTGGCTATGTATCATCTGAAGAAGGGCATGTTTGCTTGAAAGCGCTTATGGTGCACTTTTACTTGATTTTATTGTTTTAATAGAGTTTTACTAAGTCTCGGCTTGGTGTTTCCTGCAATATTTTTACAATATTTGCAGTTGGCTTTCGTTGGCGGTGAGACTTTGGTGCAAGGCAGCAATTTCTTCTGTACTGGTGAAGGTCTCCAGACCTGAAGGGGTAGGAGACAGAAGAAGTCCCATCTGCATCTGGGCCAAGAGAAACTTCCTCATCACTCTATCCACATCTGCCTCTGTAAGACTTCTGGCAGAATGGGAAGTAGAGGCTAGTGAAGGGCACCTCTCTAAAAATGGGGATGGCAGCTGAAAGGAGACAGGGTCCAGACAGAATGCATATGAAGTCCAGGGGAGCTCTTTTGGCTCTGAAAGAACTGGATCTGATGAGGCGGGTCTATATTATATCATCGAACGCTTAAAAAAGCGAATGCTGATTGATCGACCTAATTTAAGCAAAAGCTTACAATCTCAAACTGTCAGATCAGCGATTTTTTTCCCAGGGAAAAATATCGCTGATCCAAAGCACATACACACAACACAAGCACACCAAACAAACAGAAATCCACACACATACACCTAAAATTTGATACCTAACCCTACACTAAACTATGCACACACCAATAACTACCCACTTACCTTAACCCAAACCCTAACCCTAAGGTCCGTCACTATTGCACACTCACCTCACTTGCTCGCTAACCCTAACTCACTTAAATCCGCCCTAACCCTCATGTCCACTCAATCGCACACACACCTAACCCGAGCCCTAACCCTAACTCACCTAAATCACCCTAACACTCACATCCACACAATTACACACTTACCTGAATCTGACCGGTAACTTTCCACCATAACACTGAAAACACCGAAGCAACAGAAATGGACAACTGAATTCTTTCCCTAGGAAAAAATTCGAGTTTCTGCTGCTTTGATATTTTGCAGTTTCGCGAAAATAAGTTCGATCAACCAGCGTTCACTTTTTTAAGCGTTCGAGGATATAATATAGACCTGATGAGGCATGCCTTGTATCTGAAACAGTTGGATCTGAGGATTTGGTCTTTGGATCTTCTGGGCTGGTTCGCTGGTCAGACTGGAGGAAGGAGTGTAGGATCCAAAAGGTTCTGGTAGTAATTTTCTAGACTCATTTTGGCCTGCCTTGGAGGGATGAGCTCCAGCCAGTGACTCTGAAAATGTTATAGAAAGAAGTCCCTTCAAAATCAGTTTATTTTTTCTGTCAACTGAAGCCCTAGGGTTAAAAGATTGGCATATTTTGCAAAGGACTTTCAAATGGGCAGGGCCCAATCAATAGACACAAGAGTTGTGGGTAGCAGTCAAAGGGATATTGTGCCCAGACTCTTTACATTTTTTGAAACACAAAGGTTTTTCAGCCATTATATCTATAAACTAACAAAGGACATTAAGGCCGAAAGTTTTTTTTAAACAGTCAGAAAATAAATTACCAACAATGGAAGAAAGAATTAACTTAATAGTAGGAGAGAAAGTTGTGAAATACACCACCAGCAATGGTATTAGGATACACAGAAACACCTAGGGATAAGGAAGGTTAGCTTAGAATAGATTTAAAGAAGTATAAAATAGATAAAATATCAGGAAGGGAGAAAGTTACGACATTAAGCGTTTATCACTCACTAAACGCTCAAGAGCTGACAACAGCCATGTCCGTATGTGAAGGCGGAAAATGAGATCTGGGGTATGAAGGGGCATTATCACATTATGGGTAAGAAAGGAGTTTGAGCATTTGCAGTATCCATGAGCTATAAAAAGTTTCTGAGTTGGATCCAAGGATCAGATTCGAACCCACATGTTGAGGAATGAATGAAAATTTGCAACATCAGATATTAAATTTCTTCAGGAAGACATCAGTTTTTTTGTATCTTTTAAGGAAGGAAAAGAAGGCATACCAATAATTAAAAAAAAAGTTTTTGTCAAAATTGCTAGCAAAGTGCATTGCTTTTTGCTATGATAAGTACAATAAAACTAAGCAATGCACATATGGAACATATACCACTAGGGCAGCAACAACTTACTTTAGAATTGATTCTGCACAGCATGTTTTAGAAGCAAGCATTTTGATTATTGTTCATACCTTTACAAAAGTCTACATATCTAAGGGAAGGACAGTCTCTGACATGACTGTGCTACATGTGTTCCTGTAACTGTCCAGGGATTGTAGCTAAATGTTATGAGTTATTCCTAACATTAAACCACTCTAAAGAAGACAGTGTATATATATATATATATATATATATATATATATATATATATATATATATATATATATATATATATATAACATGATTATAAGTGTAACTTTTCAAGGACCTGTCACTGTAGCAATAAAGATTCTCTCCCTCCTTACCTCTGTTTGGAGACTTGGTGGTTATTAGGTTTGGATGCAGCATTTCTCAAATTTATTGGATATTTCATATCTTCACATATCTGCCACGTGTATCTATAGCCGAAGTACTATTCTGTTGACAGTCTATAAGCACATGGTTCTCTGCTGCAGCCTTTAGTTATGGCTCAGTATCACTTTGTCTTCTTTCTCCACATTTAGACATTTTCAACATTTATATTATGTGTTTTTTCCAACAAACATCTTTATTAAATTTTCACATATGGCATAGGCAATCTTACATTTATATAAATGAAAAAACAAAATGGTACCACTTTAGTTGCAGACAGTATACATCACAGACACCATTGAAACAACTATAGCTGCAAACATTATACATCACTTATAACCTATCCAGTCATTGTCAGATAAGCATTATACGGCTTTTTGAGATAATGCCTCAAAGCTTGTTGCTGCTCTGCATATATTGTTCCCACAATTCCCATTTCCCTATGTAGTCTGGTCCCTCTCTTTTGTCATGACCCCAGTGCCAGTAGTTTTATCTCTGTTACTGTATTCACTACTAGTAAGGTTGCTCTAGACTTTGATTTTCATTTTCTAATTACAGCGGCTTTTCTTGGCAGCCACCATAATTAGACTCAGCAAAGCTTTACTATGTCATGCACTAATTGACTTACATTCCCGTGACATAACCATTCTGACTGACATTTGTCTTAAGCCACATGTCGAAAACAATGAAATACTTCCCCCAGAGTTCAACATATATAGACTCGATCTTCAAAATAAATGTGGAGGAGGGTAGCAATAATGTTTAAACAAAATCTAGCCATAGAAGCTATCAACACCACACTTCCTGCATCTAACATTGTGGAATTACTCATCCCCAAACTGAATATCAACAACAACAAAACACTAATCATAATGACTATCTGTATTCCTCCAGGAGATAACACTACCACAGTTGAAGACATACTTCACTGGCTATCCACAACATTCCACCAAGAAACCATCATTATGTGTGACCTCAACACTGACTGGTCCACCTATAATTCCAATAATCCATCCAATTTCATAAACCTATATGGTTCCTCCCAGCTCATACAAAACCCCTCAAGAATAGACAAACCTCCAACAGACAATCCATCCTGGATTGGATGCTCCCAAATAAAAATAACACACCCCTTCTAGCAGGATGCCTCCCCAGTACCATAAGTGACAACGTACCCACATACCTAATCAGAAACAATCTTAGTTCATCCAGATAAGTAGGCTATAGGCTATTCCACAACAAGAAAAATTTAATACCCCACACTTTCAAATCCCTCTTCCAATAAATTAACTGTTCCCCCCTCAGAACACTACCACTAGGTGATGCTGTTCAACACTTCAACACCACCTTCCTCAACATCCTAAACAGCCTGGCCCCCTGCAGAATAGGTAGAATAAAACATTACCACACACCCTAGCTTACAAACAACACCAAAGACCTACTAAAAGAAAAGGACAAGGCATGGGAACACTGGCTAACTAACAAAAGCAGTGACAACCTTCTACTTTTCTAACAACTTAGGAATAAAGCCAAATCCCAGATAAAAGACAACAAAAAAGCCTACTGCATCACTGCACAGCAAAGAAACAAAAACAACCCCCAACAATTCTGGGCCACTATAAGCAAACTCCTGCAACCTGGTAGTACATCCACCCCCAATCCTATCACACCCCCATCAAATGATGACAGCGCTACACAATTCTATTCCTTTTTCATAAACACAATTCACTCACTTATTAACTATGACCAAAACATCATTACTACAATCCCCATAGCCAATAATGAGGGTGTAAACTCCTTCACCTTCAACCCTGTCCCAACCCTTACCATAAAAAATACTCAGTAAGCTCAAGTCCACCAGTCTAGCTGCTAACAACCTCCCATCAGAATTCCTTAAAGCTTCCTCCAAAGTCATAGCCTACCCCATTTCTATCCTCATCAACTGCTCTATTTCAGAGAACTATGTCCCACTAATCTGGAAAGTCTCCTATATCACCCCACTGCATAAAGGTGGCAACTCTACCGAGTTTACTAATTACAGGCCTATTGCTATTCTTTCACCTCTCTCCAAAATGCTAGAAAAATGTATTCACTCCCAGGTTCTAAACTACCTTCTCTCCAATAACCTCATATCAATCACACAGCATAGTTTTCACTCCCACCACAGCACCACAACTGCCCTCCTCAGTTTTACTAACACAATAAAGGAACACAGAAATCAGAATAAATATGTTTTATCAATCTTTCTAGATCTCTCAAAGGCATTCAACACAGTTTCACACCAAAAACTGGCCACATTACATCTCAGTCATTCTTCCTAGCTTGGTTCCACAGATATCTTACCAAATGCCAGCAGGTTGTTAGATGGCAACAGGAGCTATCATCTTTGCTCCCTATTAACATAGGAGTTCCACAAGGCTTCATATTAGGCCCTGTAGCTTTTACCATTTTCACAAATCAACTCCATAAATCCATATCTCTCGCCTCCATCATCCAATATGCAGATGACTCTACCCTGATATGCTCCACCTCCTCTCAAACACAACTACAGTCTATAACACAACAATCTTCCTTAGAATTAGAATTCTGGCTAACTAACACTAACCTCATATTGAACCCAAACAAGACCAAAGTAATGCTTTTTCTCCCCACCAAAATCCCAATCTGTCAGCCACTTTTCAAATCCACTCCTCCAACAACACAATCATGAACACCAAGTCACATACCAAATTACTAGGTGTCACAAGTGATAGCAAATTAAAATTTGACCTACAATTCTCTCAAACCATTAAAAAAAACACACATCAAACTAGGCTCTCTTTACTGAATTAATCCTTTCCTGAATAGCCACTCTAGTCTAAGCATCACCAGGACTCATCTCTTATCTACTGTTCTCTATGCTTCTTCCATCTTTAGAAACCTTAACAAAACTGACTTTACCAAACTAGAATCGGCATACAATAAAATAGCCAAGTTCACCACTAGCTCCCCATATAGGTCCCACCACTGCTCTGTCCTACAACAAAAACATTGGCTATATCTCCCACAACAACTAACCTATACCAAGCTTGTTTTTACCCACCAACTAATATACCAGTCAAACAGAACCCCAGCCCTACAACAATTACTCCAACACTTGGCAACTCTGATCCTCAAGCAAAACATTCCTTCAAGTATCCAAAAACAACAACAAAGCCGGAGACGCCCTCTACTCCCACCACATTTCTAAACTTTGGAACTCAATCCCCCAGTACATCCTAAATGCTACCAACCTACACCAATTCAAAACTCTTCTCAAAGACCACCTCACTAACAACTGGCTTTGCTGCTGCACCAAGCCAGGCTAATACCACATAAGCCCACATCAAATTTCATCCCCTAAATTTTATAGTTTCCACGTAGACCCCACTACCACTTGTTAACAACACCTATCAGCCATCTAAAATAAGAGTATAATTTGATAATTCCTTTTCCTTTTCTTTTGTAAGGGTATACTTATGTACAAGTATTATTGTATACTCAAATGATCAACTAAAGATGGATCCCTGCCCTAAAAAAAAAAAAAAAAAATATATATATATATATATATATATAGGTTCCCTATTAGAAGACCAAAGACGCATTCTTTCGAATGCGTCTTGGTCGAACTCAAAAGCAAGAAACGGCAAAATATTGAAGTGGTTTTTAAGCAAATTGACCGTTCGTTACTTTGCCATTTTTGGCACTGTAGTGCGGTCTCGGAGTTGGTACATTTAAGTAGGGGGGGTGTGGGGGGAGCCCCCCACTTAATGTAATGTTTAAAGTGTTTTATTTATTTATTTTTTTGTTGGAACAGATCTGTCCTGACAGTTTGAAATTGTAAGCGTTCGCTTACATAGGGTCGATTAATCACATTCGCTTTTTAAGCATTCAGTGATCTAATATAGGCCCATATATCTATCTATCTATATATATATATATATATATATATATATGTATATATATATATATCTATATATATCTATATAAACATGACTTTAATATATTGTAATAACTTTCTAACTAGTTTGTTGCACTATAGTATTGCACAGTTATCAGAAGCACCACAGAGCCTTTTTCACTAAAGTGCCTATTGTATATTGTACTTCCTTTGTTATTTCTAAATATTTCTGTTAAATTCTACGTAAAACAGACACTGTATCTGTCGATGTTATTCTTGTTTTATTGGAGTTTTTCTCCCCGGGCCTCCGCTGAAAATGGGCTCACACCCAGATGGACTATATAAAATAAATAAATAAAATAAACAATTGTGATTCTGTATCATAACTCAAAAAAAAAATCATCTCCCCAGTCAATCTAATCTTCTCACCCAGCATCTCCAACAGAGCGGTCTGCGGGGAATCCCTAAAGTCTGCTAGCTCACTTATACCATATTAATCCTTCTCAGATATTTGGCACAAGGATACTTTTGCCAACTACAAGAAACATTGTTACCTTGTTATTCTCTTCTAAATGACCAACTATGCTACATTACAGCTCTTTTATTAATTTGGAGTTTCTTACCTCATACAGCAATGTACATTTTTACCTTCCAAAATTTTACTAGATATATTTTTTTATCATCATATGATTTTCAACAGAATAATTTTCTCCTTCAAAGATCATGCTCTCTTGCAGGAAAAAAAACACCTATATCATTTATAAGTCTGAAACAGTTGTCTATACAGGGTGGAAACTCTGCAATTTGTCATGACTATTATGTTTTCATGAACAAGGAACATTTTTCATTGCCAAACTACATATTTTATATTTCTCATCTCTTTTTGATCTTCTGGATTTGATTACTGTTTCAGAAACCCTGGTTTCTGATCTTAACCAAAGTCATTTGAAAAAAGAAACATTAACTTTTCTTTTGCCATCCGGTTATTTAGCAGTGTATTTGACATCTTTAGCTTTGAATATTCCAGATCAAAGGAGAAGGAAAAAATTGGAGTGTTACTTATCAAAATGACTGTATAGGCAACTGGTTCCTTTTAATATTTAATGTAACACCCACTACATCCTGCTTTAAGGCTCCCCCTTCATTTAAGGGAACATAATGTTCCATCTGTACTTTTGTTTCTTATTTATTTATTTTAAATCTGTCCCTTTGCATCATTTCTTACCAATTCTTCCCACTGAGTTTTTTTTTTTCAGGTTATAACATCTGGCAGATCAATGAAGATTTTCACAAACAGTGCTTTTGTTTCTTTGGCCAATTCAATCATGTAGATAACATCCTTGTGCTGGACGTTTAATGTATTCTCATACCTCATCTGCAACTTCATTTTTTTTGCTATTAAATAAGTACAAAATGGAGATAATTGTTGTCTTTGCTATTTTATTTGGAAGGGTAAATCCTGCACAAATAATATTTTGCTTCTATTCCATGAAATGGGTCTGTGTTAAACAAGAGAAAACCCACTTTAACGAACTGCATTTCATAGGAAATGTCATTCATCGAATTTTGCTCTTGTGGGGGGGGGGGGGGTTGCACTTCCCACACCCCCGGCTAAGTGAAATCCTGCAAAGCAAACTTTGAGTCCAAATTGGCCATATCTACTAAAGACAGTCATTAGGCTTTCTTCATATATGTCCACAATCTCAAGGAAACACCCAGATCTGCTCAGAACAGGTGGTTAAAGTCGCATACACAAACCTTGTAGATAGAGCAAACTTCTGGCAGACAGGTTCAATGAAAACTTCACTCCTTTGTCCCCCCATCAGTAAAGCTGGACATCCCCAGTACCTGCCCCCATCCCCTTTTCTCTAGGGAGTAAGTCATCCCTGCCCTCTCAAAGGCAAAAAATACAGTCTTGATGGGACCCGATAACATCCCAGCCCACATCCTACATGAACTCAGGCAGGAACTTGCAGCACCATTAGTCACCCTATTCAGCTAAAGCCTGAGTACCAGCTTTGTCCCAGCCGAGTGGAGGGCATCTACTGTCATCCCTTTGCACAAAGGTGGAGCATCCACCGATCCAGGAAATTATAGACCCATCAGCCTAACTAGCCTGATCTGCAAGGCCATGAAGCAAATTATCATGAACCTCATTAACAAGGACATTGGCAACCTCCAGACACTTGATACAACACAGTTTGGTTTTGTCAAGGGGAGGTCATGCCTGTTAAAGTTGGTCGACTACTTTGAGACAGTCACCAAGGCCATAGATGAGGGGAAGATGGTGCATACCACCTACCTTGACTTGGCCAAGGCCTTCGATACTATTCCCCACTCAGGTATAATAGATAAACTCTCTCAACTAGGCATAAATCTATATGTTACCAGATGGGTAGCAAACTGGCTTAGTGATAGAAGCCATGTAGTCAAAACAGGGGAAGCCACCTTGAGTAGTAGACCCGTATAAAGTGGTGTACCCCTGGGATTGGTCTTGGGACCTCTGCTGTTTGGGATATACTTCTCAGAGATGCAGGCCAAATCTAGTGGGCTATGGCTGACCAAGTTTGCAGATGACTGCAAGCTGGGTGCTGTTATCAATTCCCCTAGTGATGTGGACATCCTCCAAGAGGGTTTCACCCAAACAAATGAATGGTGCCAGAAACATGGTTCAAACTGAATCCCAAAAAATGCATCATCAACCATTTTGGGGAGAATGATGTCCCCACAAATTATCACATTGATAATAAGGCACTAAGCATGCAATCAGTCATGAGGGACTTGGGAACTCAGGTTGATAGCAAACTGATTATTTGACTACCAAATTGCCTCCACTGTACGGAAAGCTTTCTACATGGCCCACCTCATTAGTAAGGGCATCTCATCCAGGGACAAGGTGGTCATTACATCCCTGCATTTTTCCCCTATAAGACCAATTATTGAATTCAGTGCCCCTTTTGGCATGTACTTTGCAAAGCACATGCAGCAGCTGGAGAGACTACAGAGATTCCTCACCAGGAGAATCCAGGGCCTCAAACATCTACCCTACACAGATAGGCTAAAAGCCCTGTCCCTCTACTCAGTCACCTACAGACATCTCAGAGGTGACCTCTGTCTGGCATACAAAGAATCCCAGACCCCGCCCTGATGGGACTGCTGCATATCTGAAAGTCAAGCTCCACTCAAGTAACCTACACATGAGACATCAACCTGGTCTGTGACATTGATAGGCCTTGTTGGCGGGACAGATTTGTGCCCCAGAGACTTCCCCTTTTGTGGAACAGACTCCCTCTCCATGTAAAGCAGAGTACCTAATTAAACCTTTTTAAGCATAACCTGGATAACTGGATGGGGAACAGAAAATACACCCCTGGGAGTCCATCTATGTCCCTACTTGACAGTGGCATAGGGTGCTGACTTGTTGGAACATGGGCTAAATTCTTGGCTAAGCGTGTAAGGTCCTCAGGGTCAGTAGCCTAGTAACTTCCTATGATCCTAATTATATATACCAACTCTAAGAAAGCACTACAGTGATGAAAGGGCACATTTTCCAATCTTCACTGTACTGCAGTCTCAGTATGAACAGTTTGACGAATGGCATGTTCAATGTAAGTGCAGAGAAACTGCCATTCGTTGAACTGAATTTGATGATCTAATATAGACCACATGAAACAGATTTTTTTCTTTGCTGCCATTAGTATTTTATAAACATCTTGATGGGTATGAAATGTAGCATAAATTTGTCTTGGTTTGTCCACGTTTTGCTTTTGTGAAGAGCTTGGTGTGGTCTTTTGATCACCATCTCACAGCTTCGGAATTGTTCTCTAAAATGCAGCACACAACTTGTTTTTACTGTTTCTATTAGTTGTACTTGTTCATATTTTTCTGGGATACCTCAGATTAATATGTTGTTCCTCCTACTTCTTTCTGATTTTCTGTTGCATGACATGGATCTTCGTGTGATTTGTTTCATTTTCTTTTTGAATTTGGTCCATTTTTATTTCATTTTTGGACACTTCAGCTTCCATTTTTCCTAGTCAGAAAGCTATTTGACTTTAAGTGTTTCTGAACTCTAAAAGCTGGTCCCAAAAGTTCTGAATGGGTATTTGGAGAGATAGTAATCCAGCTTTTAGGCAATCTAGTTTGGATGTTTGCTCCGCTTTAGATTTTGTAGAGAGTTTCAGGTTCTCCTGCAGTTTTGTGGTTCTTTGCCTTTTAATTAAAGTGTTTTTTACAGGCATAAAAACTTGCAACTATTCAGTTTTAACCATTTGTCCTTCCATTATTTCAGTTTTGCTCATCATTTTGGTCAGCACTCCTCTCCTTGTTTTTCCTTTTCTTTCAATTTGACTGTATCAGGCCGTTATTGAGTATTCATACTGGTGCAGTTTGCTTAGAAGAAAGTTTATTTAATATTTCTCAGGATACTTTATTTAAGTCTTCACTGGAGGGATTGTTTTGGTTGCAGATGTGTTAATTACCAATGAGAACATTTTTGAACCTTACGTAACATGGCTTTTGGCAGTTTTATTTGTTATTTTTGCAGAGTGATGTTGCTAAGGTGCTCACCGGAATGCTGCCAACTTGGAACCTCCCGCTAAGTCTCATTTTTTGATAGAATCTCAGAAGACAGGCAGGGTCCACTGTCCCACAGTGGGTGAATAACTCTACAGGCAGTGACACAAGCTCACAATCTCAGCATAATTACCCCAGTGAAGAAACCACCCTTTCTGAGCTAGCAGTTCCTACAATTATTCCCCTACAAAGATGCACCAGGCAAAGAGATCTCTCATCACTAGCTACAGAGAAATGCAAGGCCTTGTCTGCCTGGCAGCAGATGTGCTGTGATATAGTTTAGGCCACAGCCACTGCCATTGCCACTGAGAATCAGATAGAGATTGGTAGAGTGGTACAGGGTACACCTGATTATATTCAGAGGTAAATGGGAATGGTGGAGACTGGCAGCAATACCATATTGATCTACATGCAATGCATGGTTGCACATATGGCATCCATGTCAGCCAACATCTCCACATGTGTAAGGATGTTTCAGACACAGTGGAAACACTACTGGGCAAGGTAGTGTTTCCATAAGCAGAAGAAGATAAAACAGCTGGACATCATGTGTCCAAGAAAGTGCTATAGGCACTTATGTGGATTCCCACAAAAGGAAGCCAGTCAGGTCTCATCAGACTTCCAGAGCACACGGTAGAACCTCTTATTCAAAGTTAATTCTCACAGTAAGGTTAGGTCAATATCAAGAGGTCCCCTTGCATCCAATAGATCCCATCATTTGAGTAACTCTGTATCAAGCTTAAGTGCTAACACTTGCTCATGATCTCTGGTGCATCACCAACACCTTTTTCGGACATTGTTTATAACAATTTCCTTGTGTAAATAAAAATCTGAACACTGGTAATATCGAAGTTACACCCCAGAAAGTCACTTTGTAAACATGGGGTATGAGTTCACATTGCAAATGCTTCATTGGAGAGATGCAGCACTTACTTCTCCCACTTAAAAGGAATAAAAGATATAATAAAAGAATAAAAAAATAAATAAAGAACAGCAGCGACACATTTCAGGTTGGCAAAATCAACATATATTTTCTTTAATAAGTAAAAACTATTTCTAGTAAAACAGTAGTGAATCACTCAGAGGATGGCCCTAAACTTTTTACATAACACCTATTTACAGATTATGCAAACTATGCTGGTATAACTATCACTTGTGCTACTGACACATTAATGGCTTATACCAAATGACCAGTACATTTACTTATCATAAGTGGAGAAATGTCTGAGTTACAGTGTAAGATGACCATGAACAACTCAGCTGTGTCCACAAGTAAATCTCTATGCATCAGGTATTACCTTTGTAACTTTACATTGTCACATAATGAATGTCATGGCCCATAGTTGGGGTATAGATGCCTCTACTTCAGATCTGCAGTCACGTACCAAGCACAAGCATGCCAGAGGCATTGCTGTTCTGCTCACATTGGCTGGCTACCATCAGTATTGTCACTGTTGAGACAAGAGAAATAAGGAGCTGCAATGCTGCTATAGGTGACTGGCTGTGGCAGTTATGCACCAAACCAAAGCATGATCATGGTATGCATAATGCAGCAGATCAGAAAAATGTTCCATGCAGTAGCAAGCTCTTATTGAAGGGCACCACTCCAAATCTTGTCAAGGCAATGCAAACAGGCTTTGAGCATGTGAAAGACTTCTGCAGTAACCATCCATATCTGGGGGTGGCAGTGTTAAAGTGCTCCTCAGCAGCTTATGTGGGTTATGGATTAGCAAAGGTTACAGTGGGGAGCCTGCAACACCTGGAAAACACAACAGCGAGATGACAAATAACAAAGGGGGGGGGCTATTCAATACAACCATTGTCACTCTAAAAATAGAGAAATAACTATGGTTAAAAATATTATAATAATTTACATTCACTGACTACGTGACCTACAGGAATCTTCCCATGCAGGAATAGGTGATATGGTGAACGTATGTGTCAAATGTGAGAATAATGGGGACTACCAGTATGCTGGGCTGGCATATATTTGATTCCTTCCCTGTGCTTGGCAGCTGATAGAATGGTCATCATCATCTTCTTTCAGCTGTTCCCATTAGGGGTCACCACAGTGGATCACCTGTTTCCATTTCTTCCTGTCCTCTGCATCTTGATCTGTCACACCAACCACCTCATGTCCTCTCTCACCGCATCCATAAACCTTATCTTAGGCCTTCCTCTTTTCCTGTTACCTGGTAGCTTCATCCTTAGCATATTTTTCCCAATATACTCAGCATCCCTCCTCAGCACATGTCCAAACCAACGTAATCTTGCCTCTCTGGCTTTGTCTCCAAACCTTCCGACCAGGGCTGACCCTCTATTATACTTATTCCTAATCCTGTCCACCCTCGTCACACCCAGTGGCATTCTTAACATATTTAACTCTGCCACATCCAGCTCAAACTTCTGCCTTTTTTTCAATGCCACTGTCTCCAACCCATATAACATAGCTGGTTTCACTACCCTATTGTAGACCTTCCCTTTCACTCTTACAGGTACTCGTCTGTCACAAATCACTCCTGACACTTTTCTCCACCCACTCCATCCTACCTGTACTCTCTTCTTCACCTCTCTTCCACACTCACTGTTACTCTGAACTATTGACCCCAAGTATTTAAACTCACCCACCTTCGCCACCTCTACTTCTTGCATCCTCATCATTCCTCTATCCTCCCTCTCATTCACACACATATATTCTGTCTTAGTTCTTCTGGCCTTCATTCCTCTTCTCTCTAGAGCATATCTCCATCTCTCCGGGGTCTCCTCCACCTGTTCCCTTCTCTCACTACAGATTACAATGTCATCTGCAAACATCATAGTCCACTGGGACTCCTGTCTGATCTCGTCTGTCAACCTGTCTATCACCATTGCAAATAAGAAAGGGCTCAGAGCTGATCCTTGATGTAACCCCACCTCCACATCAAACGCATCCGTCACTCCCACCACAGACCTCACCACTGTCACACTACCCTTGTACATATCCTGTACCACTCTTACATACTTCTCTGACACTCCTGACTTCCTCATACAATACCACAACTCCTCTCTAGGCACCCTGTCATATGCTTTTTCTAAGTCTACAAAAACACAATGAAACTCCTTCTGACATTCTCTGAACTTCTCCATCAACACTCTTAGAGAAAACATTGCATCTGTAGAGCTCTTTCCCGGCATGAAACCATACTGCTGATCACTAATCATCACGTCCCTTTTCCACTACCCTTTCCCATAACTTTATGCTGTGACTGATCAATTTAATCCCTCTGTAGTTACTACAGTTCTGCACATCACCCTTATTTTTAAAAATCGGTACTAAAACACTTTTTCTCCATTCCTCAGGCATCCTCTCACTTTCCAAGATTTCATTAAACAATCTGATTAAAAACTCCACTGCCATTTCACCTAAACACCTCCATGCTTCCCCTAGTATGTCATCTGGGCCAACAGCCATTCCATTCTTCATTCTCTTCATAGCTATCCTTACTTCCTTCTTGCTAATCCATTGTACTTCAGGATTCACTATCCCTACATCATCCAACCTTCTCTCCCTCTCATTCTCTTCATTCATCAACCCCTTAAAGTATTCTTTTCAACTCCTCAACACACTTTTCTCATGTGTGAGTATGTTTCCCTCATTATCCTTTATCACCTTTACCTGCTGCACATCTTTCCTAGCTTGGTCCCTCTGTCTAGCCAATCGGTACCGGTTCTTTTCTCCCTCCTTAGTGTCCCACCTTTCATACAACTCTTCATATTCCTTATCCTTAGCCATCTCTCTCTTTGCCATGCACTTCATCTCCTTATACTCCTGTCTACTTTCTTCATCTCTCTGACAATATCACATCTTCTTTGCCAACCTCTTTGTCTGTATACTCTCCTGTACTTCCTCATTCCACCACCATGCCTCCTTGTCATCCTTCCTCTGTCCAGATGTGATACCAAGCACCTTTCTAGCCGACTCCCTTACTAGCTCTGCTGTAGTTACCCAGCTATTTGGTAACTCTTCACTGCCACCCAGTGCCTGCCTTAACTCATCCCTGAACTCCACCTCACAATTACCCTTTTTCAATTTCCACCATTTGATCCTTGGTGCTGCCCTCACACTCCTCCTCCTCTTCTTGATCACCTACAAACCACCATCCTATGCTGCCTAACTACAATTTCTCCGGTCACCACTTTACAGTCTCCAATCTCCTTCAAATTGGCCCTCCTACATAAGATATAATCTACCTTTGTGCATCTTCCTCCACTCTTGTATGTCACCCTATGCTCCTACCCCTTGTTAAAATACGTATTCACCACAGCCATGTCCATCCTTTTTGCAAAATTCACTACCATCTGACCTTCTGCATTCCTTTGTTTAACACCATACCTACCCATCACTTCCTCATCCCCTCTGTTCCCTTCATCAACATGCCCATTGAACAATGCTCCAATCACCACTCTCTCACCCTTGAGTACAATCATCACCACTTCATCCAATTCACTCCAAAATTTTTCTTTCTCATCCATTGCACACCCAACCTGTGGAGCATATGCACTAACAACATTCATCATTACACCATCAATTTCCAGCTTCATAAACATCACTCTATCCAACACTCTTTTCACCTCCAAAACTCTCTTAGCATACTATTCCTTCAGAATAACTCCTACGCCATTTCTCCCCCCATCCACACCATGATAAAACAATTTGAACCCACCTCCAATACACCTAGCCTTACTCCCCTTCCATCTGGTCTCTTTCACACACAATATAACAACCTTCCTTCTGTCCATCATATCAGCTAGCTCTCTCCCTATACCAGTCATATTGCACACATTTAAAGTTCCGACCCCCACTACCACAGTCCTAGCCTTTCTCCTCACTTCCTGCCTTCGACCATGCCTTCTGCCTCTTCTCCTCCTTCGGCCAACAATAGCCCAATTTCTACCAACACCCTGTTGGCTAACAGCTGATAGAATGGTAGAATGGTAGTCCATTTTATTATGGTACTGATTCCCGAATGCTCCAGATGACACTCGTATAGGAACATGGGTCCAATTAATTGCATCAAGCACCTCAGGAAAGCATGCCATGCCATAGAAGGCACATATTGTACTATCTCAGATTGTTGGCAATGGGAAACAGTTATGGTCATCCCCATATGCCAAAAATATATAAAGGAAGGAACTATTGCAGTATCCCCAAGGCAGAAATCTGTGAGATAGCCAACTTGTCCCGAGGTATAGTGAAGGTATGGACAGATATAAGATGGCCATACATATCCCGAGTTCCCATGTGTGGGCCATACAAGCTCAACAAAGTCCTTATTATATTCGTGTCCACTCTAAATCTATCCAGCAACTCCTGTTCAGCAAAGTTCAGGTGAGTTATTCTCTACCTATATTTTATTCTCCTGGGCCAGTGAGGTGCACTTCATGCAAAGGGTTTCAGTGTAACTGAAATAAGTGAGTCAAGGCAGGAAATAGGCTTGCAAAACTGGGCATCTTCACAGATTACAAATTAGTTAAAAAAGACACAGATCCGCTTTTTATAGCTCATCTGCACTAAGCACAGATATATATCAAAAGATGATTATAAATCACAAAAGGGAGAAAAAAGACTCATCTGTATAAGAAAGTCACAGATTTTTTCATACATTCCACATCTGCATCTCATAATTCCTTTATTTGCCTATGGATTTTAATCATCTTCTAACTACTCCACTTTGACACAGCTTGTGTCTCTGAATTGAACATTGTCTGTACTTTTGAGAGACTCATGTAATACTCATTGAGTTTAAGCATAAGGACTGTGAATAACACCCCATATCTGCAAAACCTGTTTAAGGTTTGCTCCATACGTTATCATGCTTGTTTTTCAGTACATTTTCAGGGTTTGCTCCATATGTTATCATGCTTTTTTTTCAGTACATTTTCAGAGTTTGAGCCATACGTTATCATGCTTGTTTCTCAGTACATTTTCAGGGTTTGCTCCATATGTTATCATGCTTGTTTTTCAGTACATTTTCAGGGTTTGAGCCATACGTTATTATTCTTGTTTTTCAATACATTTTCAGGGTTTGCTCCATGCGTTATTATGCTTGTTTTTCAGTACATTTTCAGGGTTTGCTCCATACGTTATCATGCTTGTTTTTCAGTACATTTTCAGGGTTTGCTCCATACATTATCATGTTTGTTTTTCAGTACATTTTCAGGGTTTGCTCCATACGTTATCATGCTTGTTTTTCAGTACATTTTCAGGGTTTGCTCCATACGTTATCATGCTTGTTTTTCAGTACATTTTCAGGGTTTGCTTCATACGTTATCATGCTAGTTTTTCAGTACATTTTCAGGGTTTGAGCCATACGTTATCATGCTTGTTTTTCAGTACATTTTCAGGGTTTGCTCTATATGTTATCATGCTTGTTTTTCAGTACATTTTCAGGGTTTGCTCCATACGTTATCAAAGGGGATCCAATGTCTGTCTGCCTGGGATGACATGCTGGACAAGCCACACTGCTTCGCAAGGGACGGCTTGCACCTGTCACCCCTGGGATTCCGGATATTGGCAAAGGCTCTTGCCACCGCCATAGTGCCTTTTTTAGGCAAGGCTCAAATTCTAAACCTACCACCCTAAAACACAAAAAAGGAAAAAAAACTAAGGGTAATGCTGCACAATGCCAGAAGTCTAAATCTCAAAATGCACGCACTCGAGGCCCTTCTCAGTATGGGAGAACATCGATGTCTGTGCAGTGACAGAAACCTGGTTCAAGGCTCCTGAGAGCACCCCAGCACTATCAGGTTTTACCTCTTATCATGCGTTCCGGCCCCAAAATCCGGACAATACCAAGAAAGGAGGGGGGTATCCATATTCATCAAGGACACCCACACCTCAAGACTGGTGGCAACGCACGATGCATCGGAGACCATCCAGGTGCAATTAACCATAGGCAAGACTGCTCTGCAAATTGTAGCATGTTACAGGCCACCCTCACAAACTCAGGAGCCTCACATGGCCTTCCTGAAAACACTAGAGGGGATAAATGTATCACCAAACACCATCATACTAGGTAACTTCAATTACCCTAATATAGACTGGGAACACTACTCAAGCCCAAACACCCTAGCCCAAAAGTTCCTGGAATTCATAAACTCAAATGCCATGGAACAACTAGTCACCATCCCCACAAGAGGAGAAAACATACTTGATCTCATCATCACAAACATGGGAGCACAATGTTCAACACCGAAGTATACCCTCACTGGTGAGATCAGATCACAAACTAATCTCGCTGGAGGTCCTCATCCCACCCCCACCTGAAATAAAAAAGACCACAGTAAAGAACTTCGCGAAAGCCGACTTCACACTTCTAAAGACTAGTGTGGTCTCCTTTAAGGCCCCCAAGCCAGCGGAAAACAGTACTCAAGCCGCTGAATCACTTACAAATGCCTTCTACCAGCACCTGCAGGACTGCATGGATAAGGCAATCCCAAGCAAAACAAAGACTCTTTGTACCAAAGGCAAGTGTCCAGTCTGGTGGACCCCAGCCATAAACAAACTCTACAACAAAAGGAGGAAGCTACTACAAGATAGAGCAAAATCCTTAAAAGGTAAGACACCTTTGATCACTATAAGTAAAAACTAAGAGCTCTCATAAAATCATCCAAAGCAAATTTTGAGAGAAAAATAGCTAAAGACTCAAAAGACAATCATAAGGCCTTCTTTAGCTATGTTAGAAACCTGGGAGGAAACTCCCAGATATGCTCAGAACTAGTTCAAAATGATGTGAAGATTACTGATCCTACAGACATTGCCAACATACTGGCTGACAGCTTCAGTGCAAACTTCTCCCCCCCCAAAAGGAGAGATATCTATACCAGGCGATTGCAGCCCCCCAAACATCTCCAACGCCCAAGTGAGAACTGCTCTCTCCAAAGCAAAAAACACAGCATCCATGGGACCTGATGGTGTCCCCGGCTGTGTGCTCCACGAACTCAACGAGGAATTAAACCCACAGCTAGGACAGCTGTTTAATCATAGTCTTACCTCTGGATACGCACCAGGAGTGGCGCACTGCAACTGTGGTCGCCCTTCACAAAGGCGGTGCCTCCACCGACCCTGGAAATTACCGGCCCATTAGCTTGACAAGCCTTATCTGCAAAGCCATGGAGAGGATCATAATGGACCTCATAAATAAAGACATAGGGAATTTGCAGACTTTGGATCCATCCCAGTTTGGCTTTGTCAAAGGCAGATCATGCCTTCTAAACTTGGTTGACTTTTTCGAAACAGTCACCAAACCATTGATGAGGGAAAGGCAGTCCATACAGCCTACCTCGATCTGGCGAAGGCCTTCGATACAATACCCCACTTGGGTATCATTGAAAAACTCATCAGCTTAAATGTTAACCATACATCACAAGATGGGTTGCAAACTGGCTGAGTGACAGAACCCACAGGGTCAGAGTTGCTGGTGCCATGTCAGACTCAAAGCCTGTCACAAGTGGTGTACCACAGGGCTCAGTCCTGGGCCCACTCTTGTTTGGCATCTACTTTTCTGAAGTACAAGCAAACACAGGAGGGTTATGGCTGACAAAGTTTGCAGATGACTGCAAACTGGGCGCCATAGTAGAAAACACATCTGACACAGATATCCTTCAGAAGGGTCTCACAGAAACGGATAACTGGTGCCAGAGCCATGGCCTAAAGTTAAATGCCAAAAAATGCATAGTCATACCCTTCGGGAAAAACAAGGTTACCCCTAGCTACCAAATAGGTGGCAATCCACTGAGCACAGAAGAAGTTATCAGGGACCTGGGGACCCAGGTTGATAGTAGTCTGTCATTCGACACCCATGTAGCTAAAGTAGTTAGGAAGACCTTCTACATTGCCCACCTTATCATGAAGGGATTCTCATCTAGATCAAGGGAGGTCATAGTCTCCCTATACTCATCACTCATCAGACCAATGATTGAGTACAATGCCCCATTCGGAATGTATCTGACCCGACACTTGCAGCAGCTGGAGAGGCCACAAAGTTCCTCACCAAAAGGATAAAGGGTCTCAAACATCTGTCCTATGCTGCCCGACTGAAAGAACTCCAGCTCTATTCAGTCGCCACCGCTTGCTCAGAGGTGACCTTTGCCTAACATACAAGGCCATGTCAAACCCAGATTTGATGAATATGCTTCACCTCAAAAAATCTAGATCCATCAGAGCCACAAGGGCGGGAAACTTAAACCTCGACACGGCTATTAATAGGACGTGCTGGAGGGATAGATTCATCACCCAAAGACTCCCTATGCTGTGGAATAAAATCCCGGTATATGTGAGGCAGAGCACCTCGCTGGCCTTGTTCAAGAGAAATCTTGACCAATGGATGGGAGATCGCAGATATACCACAGGGATTACCTCAGTGTCATTGCTCGACAGAGGCACAGCAAAATAATGGGTATAGTTCCCCATACTAAAGGGGTGGCGTAAGCCACAAAACTATGGGCTAGGCTTGTAAATGCCCTCGGGCAGATAGCCTAGTATGAACCTATGAACCTATGAACGTTATCATGCTTGTTTTTCAGTACATTTTCAGGGTTTGCTCCATACGTTATCATGCTTATTTTTCAGTACATTTTCAGGGTTTGCTCCATACGTTATCATGCTTGTTTTTCAGTACATTTTCAGGGTTTGCTCCATATGTTATCATGCTTGTTTTCAGTACATTGTCAGGGTTTGCTCCATACGTTATCATACTTGTTTTTCAGTACATTTTCAGGGTTTGCTCCATAAGTTATCATGCTTGTTTTTCAGTACATTTTCAGGGTTTGCTCCATACGTTATCATGCTTGTTTTTCAGTACATTTTCAGGGTTTGCTCCATACGTTATCATGCTTGTTTTTCAGTACATTTTCAGGGTTTGAGCCATACGTTATCATGCTTGTTTTTCAGTACATTTTCAGGGTTTGCTCCATACGTTATCATGCTTGTTTTTCAGTACATTTTCAGGGTTTGAGCCATACGTTATCATGCTTGTTTTTCAGTACATTTTCAGGGTTTGCTCCATACGTTATCATGCTTGTTTTTCTGTACATTTTCAGGGTTTGCTCTATATGTTATCATGCTTGTTTTTCAGTACATTTTCAGGGTTTGCTCCATACGTTATCATGCTTGTTTTTCAGTACATTTTCAGGGTTTGAGCCATACGTTATCATGCTTGTTTTTCAGTACATTTTCAGGGTTTGCTCCATATGTTATCATGCTTGTCTTCAGTACATTGTCAGGGTTTGCTCCATACGTTATCATGCTTGTTTTTCAGTACATTTTCAGGGTTTGCTCCATACGTTATCATGCTTGTTTTTCAGTACATTTTCAGGGTTTGCTCCATACGTTATCATGCTTGTTTTTCAGTACATTTTCAGGGTTTGCTCCATACGTTATCATGCTTGCTTTTCAGTACATTTTCAGGGTTTGCTCCATACGTTATCATGCTTGTTTTTCAGTACATTTTCAGGGTTTGAGCCATACATTATCATGCTTGTTTTTCAGTACATTTTCACGGTTTGCTCCATATGTTATCATGCTTGTTTTCAGTACATTGTCAGGGTTTGCTCCATATGTTATCATGCTTGTTTTTCAGTACATTTTCAGGGTTTGCTCCATACGTTATCATGCTTGTTTTTCAGTACATTTTCAGGGTTTGCTCCATACGTTATCATGCTTGTTTTTCAGTACATTTTCAGGGTTTGCTCCATATGTTATCATGCTTGTTTTTCAGTACTTTTTCAGGGTTTGCTCCATACGTTATCATGCTTGTTTTTCAGTACATTTTCAGGGTTTGAGGCATACGTTATCATGCTTGTTTTTCAGTACATTTTCAGGGTTTGCTCCATATGTTATCATGCTTGTTTTTCAGTACATTTTCAGGGTTTGCTCTATATGTTATCATGCTTTTTTTTCAGTACATTTTCAGGGTTTACTCCATACGTTATCATGCTTGTTTTTCAGTACATTTTCAGGTTTTGCTCCATACGTTATCATGCTTGTTTTTCAGTACATTTTCAGGGTTTGCTCTATATGTTATCATGCTTGTTTTTCAGTACATTTTCAGGGTTTGCTCCATACGTTATCATGCTTGTTTTTCAGTACATTTTCAGGGTTTGCTCCATACGTTATCATGCTTGTTTTTCAGTACATTTTCAGGGTTTGCTCTATACGTTATCATGCTTGTTTTTCAGTACATTTTCAGGGTTTGAGCCATATGTTATCATGCTTGTTTTTCAGTACATTTTCAGGGTTTGCTCCATATGTTGCCATGCTTGTTTTCAGTACATTGTCAGGGTTTGCTCCATACGTTATCATGCTTGTTTTTCAGTACATTTTCAGGGTTTGCTCCATACGTTATCATGCTTGTTTTTCAGTACATTTTCAGGGTTTGCTCCATACGTTATCATGCTTGTTTTTCAGTACAGTTTCAGGGTTTGATCCATACATTATCATGTTTGTTTTTCAGTACATTTTCAGGGTTTGAGCCATACGTTATTATGCTTGTTTTTCAGTACATTTTCAGGGTTTGCTCCATACGTTATCATGCTTGTTTTTCAGCACATTTTCAGGGTTTGCTCCATACGGTATCATGCTTGTTTTTCAGTACATTTTCAGGGTTTGCTCCATAAGTTATCATGCTTGTTTTTCAGTACATTTTCAGGGTTTGATCCATACGTTATCATGTTTGTTTTTCAGTACATTTTCAGGGTTTGCTCCATACGTTATCATGCTTGTTTTTCAGTACATTTTCAGGGTTTGCTCCACACGTTATCATGCTTGTTTTTCAGTACATTTTCAGGGTTTGCTCCATACGTTATCATGCTTGTTTTTCAGTACATTTTCAGGGTTTTGAGCCATTCGTTATCATGCTTGTTTTTCAGTACATTTTCAGGGTTTGCTCCATATGTTATCATGCTTGTTTTTCAGTACATTTTCAGGGTTTGCTCCATACGTTATCATGCTTGTTTTTCAGTACATTTTCAGGGTTTGAGCCATACATTATCATGCTTGTTTTTCAGTACATTTTCACGGTTTGCTCCATATGTTATCATGCTTGTTTTCAGTACATTGTCAGGGTTTGCTCCATATGTTATCATGCTTGTTTTTCAGTACATTTTCAGGGTTTGCTCCATACGTTATCATGCTTGTTTTTCAGTACATTTTCAGGGTTTGCTCCATACGTTATCATGCTTGTTTTTCAGTACATTTTCAGGATTTGCTCCATATGTTATCATGCTTGTTTTTCAGTACTTTTTCAGGGTTTGCTCCATACGTTATCATGCTTGTTTTTCAGTACATTTTCAGGGTTTGAGGCATACGTTATCATGCTTGTTTTTCAGTACGTTTTCAGGGTTTGCTCCATATGTTATCATGCTTGTTTTTCAGTACATTTTCAGGGTTTGCTCTATATGTTATCATGCTTTTTTTTTCAGTACATTTTCAGGGTTTACTCCATATGTTATCATGCTTGTTTTTCAGTACATTTTCAGGTTTTGCTCCATACGTTATCATGCTTGTTTTTCAGTACATTTTCAGGGTTTGCTCTATATGTTATCATGCTTGTTTTTCAGTACATTTTCAGGGTTTGCTCCATACGTTATCATGCTTGTATTTCAGTACATTTTCAGGGTTTGCTCCATACGTTATCCTGCTTGTTTTTCAGTACATTTTCAGGGTTTGCTCTATACGTTATCATGCTTGTTTTTCAGTACATTTTCAGGGTTTGAGCCATATGTTATCATGCTTGTTTTTCAGTACATTTTCAGGGTTTGCTCCATATGTTATCATGCTTGTTTTCAGTACATTGTCAGGGTTTGCTCCATACGTTATCATGCTTGTTTTTCAGTACATTTTCAGGGTTTGCTCCATACGTTATCATGCTTGTTTTTCAGTACATTTTCAGGGTTTGCTCCATACGTTATCATGCTTGTTTTTCAGTACAGTTTCAGGGTTTGATCCATACATTATCATGTTTGTTTTTCAGTACATTTTCAGGGTTTGAGCCATACATTATTATGCTTGTTTTTCAGTACATTTTCAGGGTTTGCTCCATACGTTATCATGCTTGTTTTTCAGCACATTTTCAGGGTTTGCTCCATACGGTATCATGCTTGTTTTTCAGTACATTTTCAGGGTTTGCTCCATACGTTATCATGCTTGTTTTTCAGTACATTTTCAGGGTTTGATCCATACGTTATCATGTTTGTTTTTCAGTACATTTTCAGGGTTTGCTCCATACGTTATCATGCTTGTTTTTCAGTACATTTTCAGGGTTTGCTCCACACGTTATCATGCTTGTTTTTCAGTACATTTTCAGGGTTTGCTCCATACGTTATCATGCTTGTTTTTCAGTACATTTTCAGGGTTTTGAGCCATTCGTTATCATGCTTGTTTTTCAGTACATTTTCAGGGTTTGCTCCATATGTTATCATGCTTGTTTTTCAGTACATTTTCAGGGTTTGCTCCATATGTTATCATGCTTGTTTTTCAGTACATTTTCAGGGTTTGATCCATACGTTATCATGCTTGTTTTTCAGTATATTTTCATGGTTTGTTCCATACGTTATCATGTTTCTTTTTCAGTACATTTTCAGGGTTTGCTCCATACGTTATCATGCTTGTTTTTTAGTACATTTTCAGGGTTTGCTCCATACGTTATCATGCTTGTTTTTCAGTACATTTTCAAGGTTTGAGCCATACGTTATCATGCTTGTTTTTCAGTACATTTTCAGGGTTTGCTCCATACATTATCATGCTTGTTTTTCAGTACATTTTGAGGGTTTGATCCATACGTTATTATGCTTGTTTTTCAGTACATTTTCAGGGTTTGATCCGTACGTTATCATGCTTGTTTTTCAGTACATTTTCAGGGTTTGCTCCATACATTATCATGCTTGTTTTTCAGTACATTTTCAGGGTTTGCTCCATATGTTATAATGCTTGTTTTTCAGTACATTTTCAGGGTTTGCTCCATACATTATCATGCTTGTTTTTCAGTACATTTTCAGGGTTTGAGCCATACGTTATCATGCTTGTTTTTCAGTACATTTTCAGGGTTTGCTCCATACGTTATCATCCTTGTTTTTCAGTACATTTTCAGGGTTTGATCCATATGTTATCATGTTTGTTTTTCAGTACATTTTCAGGGTTTGATCCATACGTTATCATGCTTGTTTTTCAGTACATTTTCAGGGTTTGCTCCATACGTTATCATGCTTGTTTTTCAGTACATTTTCTGGGTTTGAGCCATACGTTATCATGCTTGTTTTTCAGTACATTTTCAGGGTTTGCTACATACGTTATCCTGTTTGTTTTTCAGTACATTTTTAGTGATGCCTTTCTCATTATCTTCTTATTTCTGTTCTAGTCAGTATAAAATAGGTTTTTGAAAAACAATAGCTTGCCCAACACCCAATTTCCTGTCCTGTAAACTCTGCATTTTGAACATTTCTTCTTAAAATCATTTTCATTTTATCATATCTGGACAACAGAAGTATATAAAATATGCAGTATAAAAAACTAGAAAAATAAAAAATGAAAAGGAACAAACAACTACACATAACAAAATAAGATTAAGATAGAAAACATCCTATTTTCAGGGAAATGTAAACAAAGATAGGGGGGTCTCACACATTAAAACTTCTTAATCTGTCAATAATACATTATCAAACTCAACTTAATTTTGCCAAATATTTGCTTACTAGTCCTATTAAGTATGCAAATGGAAAGAATGTAAAGGGCTGGCAAAAGAAGTTGAGTTTGATAATGTGTATGCTTAATTGCCATGGATACCATCTCAAACTTTTTTATGACTACTACTATTTCATATAAATTTGCATTACCCCAAAAAAATAGTACTGGGTTTGCATGCAATATTCAAACCCCATGTGGCTTTTGCAATTTAGGTAGTGTTCTGTCACCATACATTAATTTGTGAACATTGCCAACAGCAGTGAAAAAAATTCCTGTGGTAAGTGGGCAGTGTGCTAACAGCAGGTATCAGCTTCATAACTCATCAATAATAATTTATTTAGAACAACGTTTTGCATTAATAAATTTTATCTAAACAAAAGCATTATGCCGCAATGAAACTTGAATGAATATATTTTTAATTGTATATATCTATATCACTGAAAAAAATTCAAATTTAAATAAAGTGACACAAAAGATGCCCACTGGTCTTTCTCTCTAGATAGGTTTTCCAAATATACTTTACATATAACAGAAACAGTTTTCTTATCAAGTTTGTTGGTGTACATCAGGCTAATCACTACTAGAGCCCTTATAAATTTAGACATGCAACCTAAAGGTATCCAAGAAGTTATTATGCCCTAGAGGTTATTTTAAGGGAGGTATGTTAGTTAATCATGATTTATTGACTGCCTCTGCCTATCAGAGACGTAGGTACCATACCAGGGGTTGAATTTTGAGTTTTCCATCCACTGGTCAGGGTTACAATTGAATAGGGTTAGGGAAGAGCTCTGCTTCATGTGGATGGAAGGCATGTTCCACAGAATGGGAATTTTTCAAGGCACATACTTGCCCCTCCAACATGTCTTATCTTGGTAAATATTTATGTTGTTGTAAAAATAATATTATGTCTATCAAACATTTTTCTATCTTTGCCTCTGGCATTTTGTTCAGAGGATTAAGTCTGTGAGCTATAATTCCTGTGGTACAGGATTTGATTATTTCATCACTCATTTGCCTACTGTGTGACCCTGAGCAAATCACTTAACTAAACATTGGTCCTAGGTCATCAGTAAAACAGGCTGTGTGCTCAGTAGGCCTATTTCATTAACAAATAGGTATTATTATTATTATTATTATTATTACTATTATTATTATTATTACTACTACTACTACTACTATTATTATTATTATTATTATTATTATTATTATTATTATTATTTCAGTTTTAGTTTGGATGGTGCAGTGGTAGCATTGTCACTTCCCAGCAACAGGTTCTCCGGTTTGATTCTCGGCTGGGGTGCCCTCTGTGTGGAGTCTGCATGTCCTCCCTGCATTAGTGTGGATTTCCTCTGGGTGCCTGGTTTCCTCCCATATTACAAAGACATGCGTCTGGAGCATTTTTCCCTGGGCTACCACTGAAAATTGGCTTTGTTCCAAGTTGGACTATCCCAGTAAATAAATGTTAAATAAATAAATAAATAGTTGCCAAATATGACAGGAGGTTTGGGTGTCACAGGTTAATTTGCCCCATATAATGTCCTTTCCTTCCCCTAATATCAATTATACAGTAAATGGTCATTAACATTCAGAAACGCACATGCAGAAATAACACCCAATCAGTGTGAGCATTGTAAATAATGCATATACCAACAGAAATAAATCTATCTGCTGCAGTATTGTTGAGCAGACAGATTTTTTATTCAGATATGCTCCATAACTCTATTTTTAAAACATTTTATGATGGCCATGGCAACAATTTTATAAAATCAGGGATGTTCTGCAATACTATGGACAGTTGAGAGGTAGGTTTATGCTGGCAGTATACTCAGTCATAATATCAGTAGCCAAACCTCTGAACTGTTTAGAGTTTTATAGAACACCCCTGATTTTCTTCATATTTTTCCCTTCTCCCTCATAGAATTTGAAATTTTTTGGTAAATCATTGAGGATTTCTGCCAGTCAGTAATACCAGACATTACTTTCACACTTCCTATTTTTCACAGAATGAATGTTCATGACAAAAAATAAAATAAAATACAGAGAGAGATAGAGAGAGAGAAACAGAGAAAGAAAGAAAGAAAGATAAACTACTCTCTTCCTGTAAATGATAACATTTGTTATATATTTCTTCGGTTCTCCCTCAAACAGCAAGGTAAAAAAATATATATAAAATAATAGAATTACAGATTCATTGACTGGAAGGCCAGAACTGTAAAGAAAACATTTTAACCATTGCACTGTCCTGATTGACAGTTACAAAATACGACGGAAACAGCACTGCACTATACAAGCGTTGCCGTTGACAAATAAACAAGCTGACAAGAACACATGCATGGTATACGTGCTTATGTGGTCCTCTGCAAAGTAATTACAACTAAATAAGACTAAAGGGCAATCACAAAATGAAATTATTTAAGAAACATGTAATTTTTTTCTTAAATACGGTAACTGTATAATCGAGATAATAAGGTAAATGTATAATTGAGATAGTATGGCAACTGTATAATCGAGATAATACACTCCTGACCATCAGTATCACAGCATTTATCCACAGTTAGTTTTGTCTAATCACAGGGGCTTTCCTTTGTGATCAAAGTACATCAGTGTTGGACAAATCTTGTGATATGTACACACAGTTATGGATTATAAACTATTTAGCAGACATAGAACTTTATATTATAGGCAGAAAAAAATTATCAGAGACATATAAATGTTCTATCTACACATTAAATGAATCTCTGATTCCATTTTCTTGATTTCTTAATAACATTTCATACTAAATATCTTTGAAATCACATATATTTTTCAAGATCTTATACTTAAGCAATAACTGATGATGTGGTGTGGTATATTACAGCAATAACCCATGCCTGGGTGTGGGTAATGCGGGATTTACCCACGGTTGGCATGGTTTGGTCCAGAGGGCGAAGCTCGAGGGACCAAACAAAGACAACCGTGGGTAAATCCCGCATTATCCACACCCAGAAGTGGGTTATTGCTATTATACTATGACATTATTTAAGAAAAGAAATAATTACTTTTCTTAAATAATGGCAGTGTATAATGCCTCTTTGCTGCCCTTCCGCAGCTGGCTGGTATCAGCGGCAGTTCTGATGTACTGCGCATGCCTACGCAGTACATCATAGCTGTGGCCAAAAGCAATGGAGAAACCAAGATCTCCGTTGCTTTTTACTGTTTCGCTATGTTAAATGGGTTTAACATAGCGAGACAGGTTTAAAATAAGCAACGGAGATGTCCGTTACTTATTTTAAAGCTGTCTCGCTATGTTAAACCCATTTAACATAGCGAGACAGGTTTAAAAAAAAAAGCAATGGAGAAAGCAAGATCTCCATTGCTTTTTACACACTGTGTCGCTATGTTAAAGGAGTTTAACATAGCGAGACAGCTTTAAAAAAAGCAATGGAGATCTCCGTTGCTTTTTTTTAAACCTGTGTCGCTATGTTAAACTCTTTTAACATAGCGAGACAGTATTTTAAAAGAGACTTATACTAATGGAAAAAGTCCGGGTGACCAGACCTTTTTCCATTAGTATAAGTCGATTTACAACATGCACGCTGGCCAATCAGTGTGCACGTTTTGGAATATTAATGGGGGGTCATGGTATAATGAAGATTTACCCACAGTTGGTATGGTTTAATCACGAGGGCAAAGCCCGAGTGATTAAATAAAGCCAACTGTGGGTAAATCTTCACTATACCACAACCACGGAGTTGGTTATTGCAATTATACAATGACATTATTTAAGAAAAAAAATACTTACTTTTCTTAAATAATGTTTTTGTACAATGGCGCATTACTGTTCTTCCGCCGGTGGTGGTATACTGCTTCCTTGTGTTGATGTACTGCGCATGCATATGGGACTTGCATTTCCACGCATTCCCAGTACATCAAACCTTTGAAACAGAAGCAACAGAGAAAAGAAAGTCTCTTTTGCTCCATTTTTTTTTATTAAAAAACATGTTTTGGACACCTTATACCAACCTTTTTCTGTTGGTATATTGTGAGATTTACAATGGGCACACTGGCCAATTAGCGTGCACGTTTTGGAATATTAATGGGGGGGGTCATTGTATAATATGTTTCTAAACCATATTAAACAGTTAGAATATTGAGACCATTCTGAGCCGTTACATATTTTTGGGTCTATATCATATTATCAAATGCCTCTTCATCGACACAAAAAGAGTGAACCACGAATTATGTGAGCGGCCAAATCAGCAATTTTTTTTTCACTCGGGGAAAAAAAAAATCACTTGGCCATCAGCATAAATTTGCCCCTTTCCCCACTGTTTTGCAGTCTTGGAGTTAGTATATTTAGTTAGGGGGATGTGGCGGCAAAGCCCCCCCACATTGGAGGGTGTGTGGGTTAAAGCCCCTGACTTTGAATTATTTGTGGTATTTCGTTTCTGCCTGGATCAGTAATCCCCCCCCCAGAGTTAATAATCTCTGATTTGGCCGTTCAAGTAATTCGCGGTTTGCTCTTTTTGTATAGATGAAGAAGCGTTCACTGTAATGCCTCTTTGATAATTTAATACAGACACCATATTGTTCTATATCTGGTTTGCCCAAATCATAGAAATTCATCTTTGTATTAAAGTCTCCCAAGGAATAGTTGGAGAGTCTTCCCTACAGAAAGTTTTCACCACTGTCGTCTGTACTTTATATACTACCTTATTGGTAGGAGTAAAAACATCTGTCTTATGGAAAAGACTGCATGAGAGTACTGTATAACAGTAATATAAGCATCTTTATAACATTTCTCAATCAAAATAGAGAAAAATGTCTAAACTCTAGATACTTTATTTGGGTCTATATTAAAAGCACGAAGGTGTACTTACCCGAATACATAAACATCGATACATATTCCACGAGCCGCGAATACACCGAATGCCCTAAACCATGAAATTCAAAACTCGAACTGTCATAGTTGTCCCACCCCAGCACCTGTTGCATACTACCTACACAAACAAACTAAAGAAACCACATACATAAGTCAAGTCCCAATTATTTTTTACACTGGTAAATATACTCTACTATAAATTGTGTATCATATCAATTTATTGATATTATACAGTAGTGTCACAAGACGATCTAAATTAATAGGCATAAATCGACCACCCAGAAAAAAATAAGCAAAAAAAACATATAACACATATATAAAAATATCAGGTCTTCACAGGGAAATCTCAGTACCTCTAGGTGAAAGAATGAGGAAATAGTGCCAAACACTGAGAGCCCTATCATCAATGTTCTCAATGTATCAAATATTAAAGGAGAATATCTCCAGAAAAAAAAATGAGTATCATGGAAACAAAGCAGGAATGCAGATTCTTCTTTCTTTTGGACACCACCTCAATGATGAAAAACATCTTCAACCCCATGTAATGTTTGATGGGAAGTCAGAAAAATAAACTGCTATTGTCAACTTTTGCTTTTCTCATCTTGACTATTTCCAGTAAAATCTAAGCATGAATCCTAGCTTTCAAAAAATTCATAATTAGTAAACATGGCCCTTCATGAAGCAGTATCCTGTGGAATGGTTAGACTATTTCACAACTTTGACAGATGTATTTTACAATGACATAGAACTTTATAAACTACATTCCACAGTTCTAATGCAGAATCCCAAGTTTCTGCTACTCCTAATATTCTAACATGTGTACGCTGATATCTATGCTCAAAGTTCTGAAGTCTGGTCACAACACACTTATGAGTATTTTGTAAATTAGCTACTTAATTATGAAGTTGAGATGAAAAAATTCCAGTGGAGGCTATCTTTGCCTCCACAGTCATTAATTCAGCTGACATTTTCAAAACGTTTGCTCTATTTCATCTTCTTTGAACTTTTCATTTCGCATAGCAAATGTTTATACTACAATTTGTACAGCTTATACTTTTTCAGATATAAATTGTGTTTTTTCAGTGATATTCTATAATAGTTTGTAATGTCGCTGATCATTCAGTATACTACAGTTTAATACTTTATTAATGAAGTTTGTGTTATTACACTGAAAAAATGTTCAACTAACAAAGTTCTTCCAAAAAATATTGCACTGCATTCGTCTGACAGTTAAGTGATGCATTGTGGTACAAAATGCAGCAAATTGGTGTTTCTTGGCAGTCTGTACAGCAGTGGTGGCTGGTGACTTCAAATCAAAGGGGGGCTGCAGGAGACAGCTGAATGGGTGGGGGTCAATGGGAATGGGTGCGGCCAACTAGAAAGGGGAGGAGCTATGCTCAAAACCACAAAAACTGTAACTGTAATTAAATACGCTGCCCTGAGTGCCAAACCATCATTATGAGAGTCCAATCAAGACAAAATGAAGTGTAGAAAAAACATATTTCAATCCATTGGCTGCATGACAGCTTACTTAATATCTAGATGGAAACAAAAAGGTTGTGAGACATGAAAAAATAAATTACTTTTTAAAGACATTACTGGAATGCCAATCAAAATCAAGTATAAGAAAAACAAGCAGCACTCAACTCAAACCACTTCTCCTTGCACTCCAGTTCTAATTATAATTTAAATTCAGCTTTATTAAAGTACCAAGTAACATGCTGAAAGTAGCAATCTCTGTGATACCCCCACTTGTAAAAATGTTTCTTATCCAAAAAAGACCTGCTGCCTGACAACAACTATCTACTTGTTTCATGGGGAAAACATGATCAAAGTAAAAAATGAAAAGCAAACAAGAAACAAGCTCAACATACATTGCTTAAAGGATTACTGCACAGGATATGAACCACACATGATAGATTTGCATTTTGTTTAGTTTGCAGGTAAAGCCTGTAATGAGCTTCTTAAAATAATTTAATTCTGTCCTTTATTACAAATACTGTCATATGCATTTCAATACCCAAGGCTTATACGTTATCTAGTTATGTAAGTATTCTCTGCATGGCAACAACAGAAAGGCTTTCAATGTTGGCAATTCTTTAACAGTATGCTTATTAAAACTTACTTGCATCTTACAATCTCAGACAAGCTTACCTGATGGTCATTAAAGGATTGCTACTTAAACACAGAGCAACAGGCACTTTCTGAATAATAATAAGCATAAATCAACAGTATAAAAATATGACAGAAACCAGAACATTCTGCAAAATCAAGGACAGATGAAAAGCCACTGTAGTACTTGTGTTTACCTTGGATGGGGGATAGTCTGCACATTTACACTGCATAACTGCTCCTTACCTTGCTTAGACACATCCAGAGTCAGTACATGGGGGAGTGGGGTGCAACAAGTATGTCACAATTTGAAATGTCTGGCTGACTGCAATGGCCCTGACACATTTGTCATACCTCTCAAACTCACAGCAAGAAATCTGGACAAAGCCATACATAGAAGTGGGACAAAGGCACATAAATAAGGACAATTTTTAAATATTGCTCTTATAAACTTAGAAATATAATAGAATAGTAGGTTTTGCATTAGTATGTCTTTTCCGAAGGGTATGAAATCTGAAACCGAAATGTCTGTCATTATTTTCTAACATCAGTCTTTAATGATTTGCCACTAATTTGCCAAAAAAAACACAATTTTATGAAAAAATGGACCAAAAATGTGATGCAAAAATATAAAATAGCCACACAATACAGCTGGGAACCTGTCAAAGAAGGGACACTTTTTATTTTTTTGCTGCTAGCAAACAAGTTTATATTTCATTGTTTCATCTACAAATAAAGTGCCTGTTGCCCTTGAGGAATAAATTGCCTATCTTACACTAAAGAAAATGATAAGCTAGCAATATTGCAATAGGGAATGGATGGCAAACTGATAACAGGTTCATAGTTACTAGGTATTTTCGCCAAAAAGGAGTGCAGCATCCACCCCTTTGCAACAAAGTACAGTATCAGCCATGTATCTATCTACTGTGGGAGTAGAACCCACAGCCTTCTGCATCAAAAGCAAGTATACTACCTGTTGTGCTGTTAACAATGCAAGCATACTAAGCATAAGCAGCACTAAACTTTTGCTCCCTGCAGCTCTCAGCTCCTTGTAAAATCTACTCACTCAGCTGTATCTCTGAACTTTGCAGCATAAAGAAATCTGGAAAAAGCCAAAGTTTATTGGGAGGGGGGACAAAAGCCCAAAAAACATGGACACATTTTAAACATCACTTGTATAATTCACTCAAAAATATATATGGGATAGTGCGAAGCGAGCTTCAAAGAACTCTAGAATAACACTGTCACCAAGAATGTTAGCATCCAAGTATATAAAAAATCCACAAGTGTGTAGAAATCCACAAATTTATTGTTTCAAAAACAAACATCGGATAAGCGCTTTCACTATGAATAGCTTCCTCAGATCCTTCTCTTAATAACTAAAGTAGGACCATACATATATAGCAAGTAAAACAATTAAACCATTAACAATCATTACAATTTAAAGGAGAAATGATATATATGAAAATATTTTATTCTAAAACTCTTTTAAAAAACACAATAAAATATTAAAAGTTGATAGATGAAACAATCTATCTAATGAATTGTATAAATAATCTATACCTATGAAGATGTATATATAAAAAATATGTATGACAAGTGTGTAATGTATGTGCAAAATATAGATATGCATACCTATATATCTCATATATGTATGCACACTTGGATATTACATATAGGACATAACTGTCATTTCACATTCCTACGCTGTCTTAATTTAGGTTTTATGGACGCTATTTCATTGAGCCCAGACCCTTTGTCAGCTCTTAAAAGGACTATCCATTCACTTTCCTTACTTTCTGTAAGGGTCCTAATATCTCCACCCCTTTTATTGGGAATCACAACCTCAAGAATTCTAAACAAAAAGCTATGCGATTCCCCAGACAATATAATATGTTTGGCCAATGCATTATGGTTAGATCTTTTCCTAATATGATATAAATGCTCACGTATCCTGTCTCTAAATGTACGGTTCATCTTGCCCACATAGAAAGACAGACATGCTTGACATACTATTAAATACACCACATTGGTGCTCATACAATCAGCATCTGCATTGGTTCTAAATATGGTCTTTAAATCAGGATGAAAAAAAGTGGTATTGGTATCAATGGAAGAACAAAAATTACAATGGCCACAGGGCTTGGTATATCCATTTTTCTTAGGGCCTATTTCAGATTTGGTAGAACAGAGTATTCTCTTCAGATTATTCTTATTTCTGAATAAAAAACATGGTCTATCACGCACTATCTCTTTCAGGTCACTATCAACCTGTAGGATATCCCAATGTTTTGTGATAATTCCCCTAATCTCGGAATAATCCGAGGAGAAGGGTGTTGTAAATTTAACATATCTTTCAAAATTATTCTCTTTGCTTATCCCATTGACACTATGGGGTCCAAAGTATGGTGTAGCTACTGATGAACGTAATTCATTGGCTTCTTCTAAGTGTATATTTACTTCATTGATATTATACCCTCTATCCGTAAGTCTTCCCTTTAAGTCATCCATTTCTGACATAAAACCTTCGTTGGTGGGATTCAATCTAGAGGCTCTAATTGCTTGACCCTTCATAATGTTCTTAAAAACAAAGGGTGGGTGCATACTCGATCTCATAAGTAATGAATTGCTATAACAAGCTTTGCAATGTACACCAGTATTTATGAATTCATTAGGCAATCTCTCAATAAATAGGTCTAAGAATTCTATTCTATGAGTGGAGAATTGCATTGTAAATTTGAAACAATTTGTCAAATTGTTCATAACAAGAAACATGGACTCCAGTTAATCTTTGGTCCCATTCCAAAGGATAAACAGGTCTTCGACAAAACGTCGATAGAAGACAACATGTTCATGTTCTCTGAATAGAATCTCAGAAAAAAGGACATGTTCTTCCCAGTAAGCTAGAACCATATTGGCGTAGCTGTTGGCACAAGGAGTGCCCATTGCTACGCCATCCAGCTATCTATATATAACATCTTTGAACATAAACAAGTTGTTCTCCAAAACTAGTTCCATAAAATGGACTATGAGGTCTATTGAAACTATGGTGTAATCACTATGTTCCCTCAAATACTCAGTTATATAAACAAGTCCGAGGCTATTGGGAATAACCGTAAATAAAGATTGTACATCAAATGTAGCAAATAAAAATGTATCAGTGCTATCAAATTGCTTGATGTTTTCATATAACTCAACTAGAAACTGTTTGAGTCCTTTAATACAAATTTGTTGTTATTCAACACCCTTCTTAAGTATTTCTCTGTATAAACAGATAAATGCTCAGTAATCCACCCAGGACCTGAAACTATCGGTCTCATGGGTGGATTATGGGCATCCTTATGTATTTTAGGTAGACCATTTATAATTGGGGTAACAGGTGTTTTAATAATAAGGTAATCATATAGATCTTTATCTATTAGTCTGCTCTTATGGATATCAAGTAAAGTATCCTTAACATATCTGATTATGTCCTGTACTGCCTCTATAGAAATGGCTTCATAGTAAGTATCATTCAGCATGCACTCCATGGAAGTCTGATAGCTCTGAGTGTCCATCACCACTACTCAACCACCCTTATCAGCTGGTCTGATTGCAATAGTTGTGTCACTCTGTAATTTCTTAAGACTAATTATTTCCTTGTGAGTCAAATTATCCCTCATTCCAAATCTATGTTTGGTATTGCAATTACTATAATATTTATGTATCTCATCCTCTGTTAATTTTGAGAATGCTTCTATAAGTGGATGGTGTATAGGTACAAAATCACTTAGATTTTTAAAAGAAAACTCTCTTGTGTTAGCTGACCCATTGTTCACTCCTTTATGTAGGTATTTCAACATCACATTCCTACAAAATATTTTCAAGTCTATAACAGTGTCAGCCAGTCTGCTCTTACTCCTAGGTATAAAATTAAGTCCTTTGCTCAGTAAATTAATATCATCTAAAGTCAGGGTAACACTGGATAAATTATAGACTAATTTTTTCTGTTCCACATTTTCTTTAGGGTGTAATGGGGTTGTGATTCCCCTGAGTGTTTCCTCTTCTGCCTCCCCCTGCTCATGGACCGTGTTCTCCGTAGTCCTTTATCTAGTCGAATTGGCAGGGGAAAAGAAATATCAGTGTTATTCAATGTGTCTGAGCGACCTTTTGATGTTTTGGGTCTAACTACCATCTCAGACCCTTGCTTAGTTATATCAGGTTTGTTTTTAATAATCTGTATCTCAGGGTATAAATTACTGGCAGATTCCATACTGGGATGTATCAAATGTATGACATCTGTAGAGTCTGTATTGGAACATACTGACTGAAAAGAATTACTCTTACTTGGCTCATTCCCTGTGGACTTGTCAAATGTTAAACTCTGCCTAGCCTGATTCAATTCTGATTGTTCATGATTCAACGCTAAAAAAACATCACTAATATGCATACTCTCATTCATTATATTGACATTCGAGGTAGTTAAGACCTCTTCAAACCTTGTACTCTTATCTTCCTGCCGTGAAGCAGAGGAATTTTTAACAGCTTCGTTGACATTCTTAATATCAGTATTCAACATATTTTGTCCATTTCTAGGCCACATAAAAATGTGACCTAGTTTAAAATCATTAATATCCCTGACAGCCTTATGTCTCTTTTGTTGTAAAAGTTTACGTTCAAAGGCAGAAATGCCATCCAACAAATTCTCGAATAAAGGTTCAACGAGGGTGGCAGGATATTCCTTATAAATTGTTTGTTGCACTTTATTTATGTTAAAAGTTAAAGCAGTCTCTTCAAGTAGAAAAAAGTCTATGAGGAGCTGTAAATATTTACGGCTTACCTCTATATTGAGTTTTTGCCACTTCGCCAGTAATTCAGGATATTCACGTCCTTGACTGGGCATATTAAAAACACGTAGCCCACGAGGAACAATTTTCTTATTCAGGCAGAACTGGAAATGTATTCTCTGTGCCTGAAGACGTTTTAATTTCAAAAAATCCTTCTCCATCTCTTCAAAGAACTTGTGCAGTCTCTCCATATCGTCGGTCGTGTTGGTGACATCATCAATAGTGGTCAGGCTCGCAAAATGTAATGAAGCAAATTCGGAGTCCATAAGTATTGTTGAAACCTTTTCTGGAGCACACTATTCCCTTGGTCTTCACCTATCGGGGTATAGTCTAATTCAATGTCAGCTATGGCGAAAAGATATATATGTAAAGAAAACTCGCTCCTGATAACAGCAGTAAAAAGTTAAAAATAAAGCAAAATGAAGGTGTACCACTGTTAAATCTGGTAAACGCAACTGTCCCAGTAAACGGTTAATAAATCACTCAAAAATATATATGGGATAGTGCGAAGCGAGCTTCAAAAAACTCTAGAATAACACTGTCACCAAGAATGTTAGCATCCAAGTATATAAAAAATCCACAAGTGTGTAGAAATCCACGTATTTATTGTTTCAAAAACAAACATTGGATAAGCGCTTTCACTACGAATAGCTTCCTCAGATCCTTCTCTTAATAACTGAAGTAGGACCATACATATATAGCAAGTAAAACAATTAAACCATTAACAATCATTACAATTTAAAGGAGAAATTATATATATGAAAAGATTTTATTCTAAAACACTTTAGAAGAAGCCAATGAATTACGTTCATCAGTAGCTACACCATACTTTGGACCCCATAGTGTCAATGGGATAAGCAAAGAGAATAATTTTGAAAGATATGTTAAATTTACAACACCCTTCTCCTCGGATTATTCCAAGATTAGGGGAATTATCACAAAACATTGGGATATCCTACAGGTTGACAGTGACCTGAAAGAGATAGTGGGTGATAGACCACGTTTTTTATTCAGAAATAAGAATAATCTGAAGAGAATACTCTGTTCTACCAAATCTGAAATAGGCCCTAAGAAAAATGAATATACCAAGCCCTGTGGCCATTGTAATTTTTGTTCTTCCATTGATACCAATGCCACTTTTTTTCATCCTGATTTAAAGACCATATTTAGAACCAATGCAGATGCTGATTGTATGAGCACCAATGTGGTGTATTTAGCAGTATGTCAAGCATGTCTGTCTTTCTATGTGGGCAAGACGAACCGTACATTTAGAGACAGGATACGTGAGCATTTATATCATATTAGGAAAAGATCTAACCATAATGCATTGGCCAAACATATTATATTGTCTGGGGAATCGCATAGCTTTTTGTTTAGAATTCTTGAGGTTGTGATTCCCAATAAAAGGGGTGGAGATATTAGGACCCTTACAGAAAGTAAGGAAAGTGAATGGATAGTCCTTTTAAGAGCTGACAAAGGGTCTGGGCTTAATGAAATAGCATCCATAAAACCTAAATTAAGACAGCGTAGGAATGTGAAATGACAGTCATGTCCTATATGTAATATACAAGTGTGCACACATATATGAGATATATAGGTATGCATATCTATATTTTGCACATACATTACACACTTGTCATACATATTTTTTATATATACATCTTCATAGGTATAGATTTGATTTTTTATACAATTCATTAGCTAGATTGTTTCATCTATCAACTTTTAATATTTTATTGTGTTTTTTAAAAGTGTTTTAGAATAAAATCTTTTCATATATATAATTCCTCCTTTAAATTGTAATGATTGTTAATGGTTTAATTGTTTTACTTGCTATATATGTATGGTCCTACTTTAGTTATTAAGAGAAGTATCTGAGGAAGCTATTCGTAGTGACAGTGCTTACCTGATGTTTGTTTTTGAAACAATAAATTTGTGGATTTCTACACACTTGTGGATTTTTTATATACTTGGATGCTAACATTCTTGGTGACAGAGTTATTCTAGAGTTTTTTGAAGCTCGCTTCGCACTCTCCCATATATATTTTTGAGTGATTTATTAACCGTTTACTGGGACAGTTGCGTTTACCAGATTTAACAGTGGTACACCTTCATATTGCTTGTATAATGTTGGAAAGTTGCTAGAATAAAATGCTGTGTTACCACCATACATTTCACTGCTAAGCCTTAAACCCAGGACCCTGTGCAAAACAGTCAGAGCAACATACCACTATGCCAAATCAGCTGTTTTGTGACAGAGGAAGATGGAAACTTAAATGGCTACCATTTAGTGAATTCAGTTCTCACCATAGCACAGCTGTCAAACTGTTAGCACAAAACACTTGAACAAAGCCAATAATGGATGAATACAGCCCCCAAACATTCAGTTAATTCATTTCTCACCATAGCTCTCAACCTCTTAGCAAAAAACACTCGGAGAAAGCCAGTAATGGGGGAATACAGCACCCAAACATATTCAGTGAATTCAGTTCTTACCATAGCTCTCAACCTTAGCGCAAAAAACCTGGACGAAGCCAATAATGGGGGAATAGAGTCCCAAAAATCGGGACAAATTTCAAATATCCATCTTATACACTTAGAAAATTGCTATAATAAAAGCTTTTGTGTTACTATGTACTTTCTGAAGAATATGAAGTCTGATATTCAAATGTGTGTTATTTTTAACATTTGTTAACCAGGAATGTCTGACTTGGAACAAAAGCTAATTTGTAGCAGAGGCCCAGGGAGAAACACTCCAGACAGACACATGTCTTTGTAAGATGGGAGGACACTAGAGGAAACCTACACAAACACAGGGAGGGCACGCAGACTCCACACAGAAGATAAGGCACCCCATCCAAGAATCAATCCAGAGAACCTGTAGCTGTCAGGCAACAATGCTACCACTGCACCAATGCACTACTGACTTTGCAAGGACACAAAATTACAGAAACCACAGATTTTATGAGGAACAGAACAAGTATGAGGGAAAAATCTGCAATTTTTTTTACAAATGGTGGTGGGTAGGGAATTCAGGCTCTTGCCACCTGGGCCTAAGGTACAGGGTTCAAGCCTGTTCTCTACCCACCACCATATAGCACTTGGGGCATCACACACACACACACACACACACACACACACACACACACACACACACACACACACACACACACACATACACACACACTGTAGCTTAGCTTCTAATGTACACATACCACAATAATCCTCTTGGCTGTCTCTGTAGCACATACACACATACTCCATAGCTTAGCTTCTAATGTACACATACCACAATAATCCTCTTGGCTGTCTCTGTAGCACATGCACACATACTTCATAGCTTAGCTTCTAATGTATACATACCACAATAATCCTCTTGGCTGTCTCTGTAGCACATACACACATACTTCATAGCTTAGCTTCTAATGTACACATACCACAATAATCCTCTTGGCTGTCTCTGTAGCACATACACACATACTCCATAGCTTAGCTTCTAATGTACACATACCACAATAATCCTCTTGGCTGTCTCTGTAGCACATACACACATACTCCATAGCTTAGCTTCTAATGTACACATACCACAATAATCCTTTTGGCTGTCTCTGTAGCACATACACACATACTCCATAGCTTAGCTCCTAATGTACACATACCACAATAATCCTCTTGGCTGTCTCTGTAGCACATACACACATACTCCATAGCTTAGCTTCTAATGTACACATACCACAATAATCCTCTTGGCTGTCTCAGTAGCACATACACATATACTCCATAGCTTAGCTTCTAATGTACACATACCACAATAATCCTCTTGGCTGTCTCTGTAGCACATGCACACATATTCCATAGCTTAGCTTCTAATGTACACATACCACAATAATCCTCTTGGCTGTCTCTGTAGCACATACACACATACTCCATAGCTTAGCTTCTAATATACACATACCACAATAATCCTCTTGGCTGTCTCTGTAGCACATACACACATACTCCATAGCTTAGCTTATAATGTACACATACCACAATAATCCTCTTGGCTGTCTCTGTAGCACATACTCACATACTCCATAGCTTAGCTTATAATGTACACATACCACAATAATCCTCTTGGCTGTCTCTGTAGCACATACACACATACTCCATAGCTTAGCTTCTAATGTACACATACCACAATAATCCTCTTGGCTGTCTCTGTAGCACATACACACATGCTCCATAGCTTAGCTTCTAATGTGCACATACCACAATAATCCTCTTGGCTGTCTCTGTAGCACATACACACATACTCCATAGCTTAGCTTCTAATGTACACATACTGCAATAATCCTCTTGGCTGTCTCTGTAGCACATCCACACATACTCCATAGCTTAGCTTCTAATGTACACATACCGCAATAATCCTCTTGGCTGTCTCTGTAGCACATACACACATACTCCATAGCTCAGCTTCTAATGTACACATAGTGCAATAATCCTCTTGGCTGTCTCTGTAGCACATACACACATACTCCATAGCTTAGCTTCTAATGTACACATACCACAATAATCCTCTTGGCTGTTTCTGTAGCACATACACACATACTCCATAGCTTAGCTTCTAATGTACACATACCACAATAATCCTCTTGGCTGTCTCTGTAGCGCATACACATATACTCCATAGCTTAGCTTCTAATGTACACATACCACAATAATCCTCTTGGCTGTCTCTGTAGCACATGCACACATACTCCATAGCTTAGCTTCTAATGTACACATACCACAATAATCCTCTTGGCTGTCTCTGTAGCACATACACACATACTCCATAGCTTAGCTTCTAATGTACACATACCACAATAATCCTCTTGACTGTCTCTGTAGCACATACACACATACTCCATAGCTTAGCTTCTAATGTACACATACTGCAATAATCCTCTTGGCTGTCTCTGTAGCACATACACACATACTTCATAGCTTAGCTTCTAATGTACACATACCGCAATAATCCTCTTGGCTGTCTCTGTAGCACATACACACATACTCCATAGCTCAGCTTCTAATGTACACATACCACAATAATCCTCTTGGCTGTCTCTGTAGCACATACACACATACTCCATAGCTTAGCTTCTAATGTACACAAACCACAATAATCCTCTTGGCTGTCTCTGTAGCACATACACACATACTCCATAGCTTAGCTTCTAATGTACACATACCACAATAATCCTCTTGACTGTCTCTGTAGCACATACACACATACTCCATAGCTTAGCTTCTAATGTACACATACTGCAATAATCCTCTTGGCTGTCTCTGTAGCACATACACACATACTTCATAGCTTAGCTTCTAATGTACACATACCGCAATAATCCTCTTGGCTGTCTCTGTAGCACATACACACATACTCCATAGCTTAGCTTCTAATGTACACAAACCACAATAATCCTCTTGGCTGTCTCTGTAGCACATACACACATACTCCATAGCTTAGCTTCTAATGTACACATACCACAATAATCCTCTTGGCTGTCTCTGTAGCACATACACACATACTCCATAGCTTAGCTTCTAATGTACACATACTGCAGTAATCCTCTCGGCCATCTCTGTAGCAGCATCCGAGTATAGGCTGTCCCCCTCCATTCACGAGCTGCACCAGCCAATTTCTAAAATAAACATTCATACCCAGGCAGAAAGTACACTACAATAAGCCATAGCAGCTGAATATTGGCTGTCTCTGTTTGCGTTCACGAGCGTTGTCCCCCTCTGTTCATGAACCAGCTTCTAAATCTAAAATAAAATACACGAACTACACCAGCTTCTAAATATAAAATACAAATCCACACCACACCCAGGCAGAGAGTACACTACAATAAGCCATAGCAGCTGAGTATTGAATGTCTAAGTTTGCATTCATGAACGCTGTCCCCCTCTGTTCATGAACTAGCTTCTAAATCTAAAATAAAATACACGAACTGCACCAGCTTCTAAATATAAAATAAAATACAAATCCACACCCAGGTATAGAGTAAATCCACAGCTGTTTGCACACCCAGAGCGTAATCCACAGCAGCTGGGTATCGGCTGTCTCTGTTTGCGCGGGAATGCTCACTTCCGGTTTCCTGTTTGAATGTACCAAGACTGCTGACCTTGCAGTCCGATCTCCTTCCAGTCTATGCGGTTAGCACCGCATAGACTTCTGGAGCATCAGCAGTCTGCTGCCTTTTTTCTGAATCCAGACTTGGTAAGGCAGCAGTCCGGATTCACTTTCCATGTGCAGGTTAGGAGGATTAGGGCTGTACCACACAGCTGGGGGGGGGGGGTGGCTGCAGTCCGATAGCACAAGCTGTCACAGCTGTACAGTATCAATATATTGTATTTAGCATCAGCAAGATGGTTACTCAGACTATTCAAAGACATTTCCAGGATTTCACACACTCACTTTATTGCCCAGGTATTTACATCTTTAATTTTACACAGTTATGTACTTATATTTTTTGTCCATTAAATTCAGCAAGTCATCTTATTGTGAGCTAAGCCAACTTCATCAGGATAAACTTTTTAGTTCACTGCTAGTTCATCTTCAGTATATGAAATTTCACCGTTCACCTCTGTATCAGTTGGTTTACCGTATGTGATGTGTCACCTCTCTAGCAAAAATGTGGCTCACTGATTGCTTCATACAAAGGTATTCACAATACAGCAAAACCTTCTGAACATGAACAACATTTAGAAGTTAAAAAAACACATGAAAAAGCATTTTTGCAGGTATGCAAACCTCCATTGCACCCCATCCCCCTACTACTTATAAATACCACCTCTGAGGTCACACTGCCATGGGGAAAGAAGAAATTCTAGGCATACCGACAATTCACTGTTATATTAAAAAGCCAACCGATTATATCCTAGTGATAGCTTAAATCAGTATCACTCACATATACAGTCATTAGTGTTTCATGTGATGGGACAACACTTGCTTAATATGAACAAAGATAACAGTTAATATCTTTGACAGCTATCTGTTCAGTTGGATGATCATTGTGTCTGTGTTTATGCTGGTGTGGAAATTTCTTTAGAAATTGTCATTCCAAATTACTGCATAGTTATGCATCAAAACTACATTCTTTGACACATATAGTTTCATGGGTGTTTACTAGGCTAATGACCACAAGGACCTTTTTAAGCCTAGCCATGCATCCCAAATCTCTGACAAGTTCTGATACCCTTGATAAGTGTAAGCATGGGCCTGGGAGATGAACCATTTACAAGTTACCTGTGTCCATTAGAGACATAGGTGCCAAACCAGGGATGAATTTCCTGTTTCCCATCCAATTGTCCAAGTAGCACTTGAATTGGGTTAGGGAGGAACTCTGTTTCACATGAATGAGGAGCCTGCTCCATAGGCAGGGTAGTCTCTGGGATACATATCTATCTCTCCAGCAGGTCCTATTTATATCACAAGCAAGATTTAAGTCTTTAGAATGGGTAATTCTGGTGCTGTTTGTTTTGTGGATATGCAGGACGTCCATTAGAGTGGAGTCTGACAATGCCCTGTATGTCAGGCATAAGTCTCTGCTCAAAAGCCTGTAGGAGACAGGATACAAGGATAGGGCCTTGAGGCAGTCTGCATAGGACATTTTACTTGTTTTAGGGAGGAACCTCTATGGATGTTCCAGTTATTGGATATGCCTGTTTAGGTACATACCAAAGGGGGCATTGTACTCAATGATAGGTCTGATGAATGACAAATACAGTGGAACAATGACTTCCTTGAACTTAGATGCCACACCTTTGTTTATAAGTTGCGCAACATAGAATTACTTCCTCACCAGTGTAGTCATGTGATGGTCAAAGGCTAGATTACTATCTATGTGGGTTCCTACGTCCCTGACTACTGGGTCAAATCTAAGGGGTGTGTTGTCAATATGAGGACCAGATCCAGTATGGTTGCACCCCTGGTTGGTGTTTTGACTATCTCATCCAGGGAATTTTTGTTTAAAAAATCCAGGAATCTATGTGCATGTATATTTGGTGTTGTATAGGATTCCCAGTTAATAGTGTGGTAATTACAGTCACCCATGAATATGGTATTTGGTTGGATGGTTAATGTTTCTAGTAAGTTTAAATACATGGTATGGGTTTCCTGGGTCATAGAGGGGAACCTATATTTTGCAAGGAAGTGGTATTGGATTTTATGTATGGTGATTTGAACATGGAGCAGCTTAAGTGCATTGCCTAATCACAGGGGCTTTCCCTTGTGATCAAAGCACATCAGTGTTGGACAAATCCTGTGATACGTACACACAGTCATGGATTATAAACTATATAGCAGATAGATAACTTTATATTATAGGCAGAAAAATTATTAGAGAAATAAAAATGTTCTGTCTACACATTAAATGAATCTTTGATTCCATTTTCTTGATTTATTAATAACATTTCATACTAAATATCTTTGAAATCACATATATTTTTCAAGATCTTATACTATGGATATGAACTACTTTAAATAGTTAAAATATTGAGTCTATTCTGAGCTGTTACATATTTTTGGGTCTATATCATATTATCGAAGAGGCAATACAGCGAATGCGTCTTCATCGACATGAAAAGAGCGAAGCGTGAATTACGCAAATCAGCATAAATTTTCCCCTTTCCCCAGTGTAGTGCGATCTCTGAGTTGGTATATTTAGTTAGGGGGGTGTGGGGGGCAAAGCTCCCCAGTTTGAGTTATTTGTTTGTGGTATATCGTTTCTGGCCAGATCAGTGATTTTTTTCCCCCGAAAAACGAATTTGGTGATTCGGCTGTTCGCGTAATTCGCGGTTCGCTCTTTTCGTGTCGATGAAGAGGCATTCTCTGTAATGCCTCTTTGATAATTTAATACAGACCCCATATTTTTTTATACCCAGTATGCCCAAATCATAGAAATTCCTCTTTGTATTAAAGTGTCCAAAGGAATAGCTGGGGAGCCTTCCCTACAGAAATTTTCACCACTGTCGTCTGTACTTTATATGCCAGCTTATTGGTAGGAGTAAAAACATCTGTCTTATTGAAAAGACTGTATGAGAGAAATGCATAATAGCTTGCAAGGAAGTGGTATATATACAGTATTGTGATTTGAACATGGAGCAGCTTAAGTGCATTGTCTTGTTTGACCAGCCTTGTAGTATATTTATTTTTTATGTAAATAGAGACACAGCCACCTTTAGTCCCTGCCTGTGAAGTAGCTGGCCTAAAAGTGTGGAAGGCATTATAACCTTGCACTGTCAGTTTGCTCTCCATGGCTTTAAACCATATCTCAGTGACTGCACATATGTCAGCATTATCTAGGGTAAAGAGATAGCTTCTAGGGAATGGAGTTTTTTATTTAAACTCCTAGCACTGAGCAGTAATACCTTTACATTTTCTTGGTTTTGATTTGCTATGTCAGAATTAATTTCAGTTTGGCATTGCCTAAAAAATCACTATTGTGGAAGACAATATTTTAGCTAATATTCGAAAGCCTAGAGGGGAGAGGTGCAGACCATCCCTGGCAAAGCAGCATGGTTTGTTGACCATCTTCTTCCATACTGACAAATACTGCACCCTCTTAAAATGACACCAGAAACTAAGCCAATTATTAAAGTCAACCGTATTTTGTTCATATTGTGGCAACATCCTTGGAGAAGGTAAAATGCTGCTCAATGCTATGCTCATACCAACCTGAGACACATATTCTGAGAGCTCCATGATATCTCTCTTCATATAGTCTAGAAAGGTATGTCTCAGGTCATTTACTCCCACATGGACTATGACTGAGTCATACTGGTAACTATGGTCCAGTGATCTGAGTGCATGCATAATGTGCAGATCTTAGCCTCTGATAAGCAACTGGCCGTAACTTTCTCCTTAATCAGCCTGGTGAGAGGAACATCAATGTGTCTCACAATGGAGTCTCCAATGACTAAAATGTTGGATTCTGTGGTGGCTTGTCTTATGGGCTTAGAGGTAGAGGCTCCATGAGATATAGCTCTATGTGTTGATGTGAGTGTTGTTCTGAAACACTGCATTTGGGGTTGCAGAGTGTACTTGTTATGTGCACTTCGTCTAGGAGGTCTTTGTGGTTTAGGAAGGTTATATGTAAGTGCCTCAGCATATGTGGGTTGATATGTCTGCTTTGAATTGTGAATGATGGGTGCAGTGTGTGTACTACTGACAACCTTATTAAAATTAGGAGTGCTTTTATGTGAGTGCTTTGCCTCCAGTGACATTGTGTAAATACATCTGTCACATACCGTATCAGTTTGAGAATTAACTGGTTGTCAGTAAACATGAGACAATTTTTACATTGCCTCAGTATGTCCATATCCGCCAAGCCAATAATGGAAACAGTAGGAAAGTTCATATCCATGGCAACAGACCCTTTTTTATTGATTAGACAGTTATAGTGAAACTATCAATCACTGTCAGGAGTATCCAGTTTGCAACTATGCGGACAGTGCTTGTCACTGCAAACTAGTTGTCCTGTGTGCAACTAGATATTGGAGAAATTTCAATTGTGATTTACAGGAAAAATGTCACTCAGGGTGTCTGTGACTGTACAGAGCACTGCCAAACTCTCGAGGGGAAACTAATAGGTAGAACCTAAAAACTTAAGGATGACGTATTTTGGCAGATATTCTGATGTTAGAAAGAAATCAAACAGTACTTACTGAAAATAAAGAATTAGCTTGTCAGGAATGATGAAAAGAGGGGAGTCGCATCAATGGCTACTGCCTGGCTACTAATAATGCTGGTCTCAGCACAGCTTCACTGAGTTGGGGTAAAATGCTACTTTGCTTCTTCTCTCACCAGAAGCAAAATGTTAGCACTGATCCCAAGAAGAGAAGCAGGCCACAGCTTGTTTGGTGATCTGCAGTCTTGTCCCAGATGATGCAAGGGTCTGTAGGCTTGTATCCTTTTTCTGGAAGATGCCTTGAATAGCAACCATACCAATCAGGAACGTTAAGCACAGACACTCACTTTCCAACCAGAAACAGTCAGGAATCAATGCACTCTACTCCTTTTCTCACCAGGAACAGAATATAAGCACAGATTCCAAGCCGTCACCTACAAAGCAGCTATTAAGCTTTCTGGTGATCAACAGTCTCCAGGAAGCAATGTCCCTGCATTTCTTCTTTCACCAGGGGAACACAGAAGCACTATTCCCAAGATGACTACTGATTGACAGAATGGTGTTTCTTCAATAACTGGTGGTCTTGCAATAGATGTTTAAAGGTAAAATGAAAAAAAATGGTTTATCCTAAACACTGCAGTGTGCACTAAGCAGTTAGATATGAAAGTGGGTAACTTAAGTTTTAGCTAAGTGGAGAGCCACTATTTTAAAAAAGCAAGATAGATTGAAAGTGGTGAGCGATTTTGTATTCTGGTACTACGGAGTACAGTGGATGGCAATAAATTTAAATAGTTGAAGGGGAGTGATTTCACAAAATTATAATTTTGTGCTTACTCGCATCAGCCAGTGAAAATTGAGAAGGAAGGAGATATATGGTCAAATTAACATAAGAGTCACGCAACTAGAAAGACAGTGGTGTTTAAGAACACAACAGTAACAGTGTGGGCAGGTGGGAAAAATTCTGTCTGACTCACAAGAGACAGAGTTGTGTTCTCTTTTCAGCTTTTAATATGCAATTATAAGCATAATACAAGTAAAACAGTCTAAAGAAAACAAATAGCAGTATACAAAATAGAAAAAGGCAATAAAGTAATACAAAGTACAAGAAATCAGAAGCAAACTAACCTTTCCCCTCACAGCAAGCCGTAGCAGAGTCTGGGTGAGCTTTTCCAGTAAATATGCTAGCTGTTGCTTAAATTCAGGCCAATCATGTAACACCACAAAAAAATTAAATTCCATGGACAAAGTAATCAAAATATTTTAGAAGCACTGCACATATTTACAAACCTACTGGAAAGTTCCACTAAAGTTAAGAATGTCAGGAAGCAATAACTAATTCTAGTGACCAAAGAGGATATGTCTCATACACATCCTAGCTATGTTCGACAGTGTGACATCACCTGGTAAGGATTTCTTCCACCAAACAGGATTGTTTTTACTACTACTCACGTTCTGATAATTTCTATATCCTTTTGTACAGCATGTTTTAGGAAATACTCTACACCATTTTAATATCTATTGTGTTTTGCATATGAACTTTCCTTTTACAAACAATTGCTCCTCCCTTATGTATTATGGATATTAAAACTTTGTTCTTTATTAGGTTACTTTTCTGTAATGTAAACTGCTTTTCAACCCAGTTTGATTCTACTGAGGATTTGTTCATTCACTCAGTGTGGGTCATGTTACATTATGCCTGTTGTATAGTTTCATCTTTACACATTTTGATGTTTCGGTTATCCACTGAATTTTTTTTTTCAACTTTACTTTCTTCATATCTATAGGCTGTAATTCCCCCATAGGTCTTGAACACATTTGGTTTCAGTACAGAAGACTGTATTTGTACCAAGTAAGTGACACCCAAAGTAGGTGATCGTTCAGGCAACCATGGAGGAGCTGAGGGGATGGTATCTTGGCCCCATTGTCCTGAGGGCTCAGTACCACACCATAAACTGGTTATTCATGTCTCTGAATGGCTCCAAACTGTTTCCATGTCAAGGGATTCACACAGCACTCCTCATTGCATACTAGGCCATATCCTTCCAGATGTAGTCTATGTGGCCATGTTCTTTGTAATCTCTTAACACCATCCCAGGTAGCTAACTTGAGTACTTGTAAAATTATATGGAACTTCTACACTTCCTTGTGAACATGCATGTACATACATGCATAAATACACAAAGACATACACATGGACTGAAAGCTACAATCATATTTGTGGGTGTACCAAACCCATGTCCCTCATCCTGGCTGTATTTTCATTAGCTGCAAGCCTCTACTTTCCTGTGATGGGCAGCCTACTAGACCACCACTCCTTTCCCAAGGGATTGGCAAGCTGGCATCAGCTGGCATTCCTATTCTTCCCATCTTGCCTCAGCAGATAATAAATGTAATCCTCACTCACCTAAGCCACTGCACAAACTCAGGCTGTGCAACTTGTAGTTGAGGCTTTTTCCTGTAATATCATGGAGCCTGGCTGATTAATCCATCAGGGATCGCTACTTCCCCACATATTATCATGGTTCCCTATTTAAGAGAAGTGAGTTTTTTTCCTTACTGCAAATATGCTTCCATACGTCACAATTCTACTCACTCTGCTATTCTTTCTATCACTTTCTTAAAGCATTTTTGTCAATCTGCCATCATCATTTAACTACACATGCAATAAAAAGTTAATTGCATGCATATTCTATCACTAACAGAAATACATTTATACTAGGAATTATTGTTTATATCAATAACTGTAGAGTCCAGTGATCCCAACTCATATAAGTAGTTCATTAAAAACTGGTTAGTTGCTTCCAGGCTGTATGACCCTGGATGCTGTTATATTTAGGAATGGATCAATGAGGAAATATGAAGAAAAAAAACATCTCAGCCAAGGGACAAATAAACCTCTCTTTAATCCAAACAGAAAATAAGGGTAAGTGCTTTTGTGTGTATAACTAAACAGCCACTAAACAATAATAATGACTTTGTTCCACATGGTTACAACGTCCTTAGACAAGACAGAATATCCAAAAGAGGTGGAGGCATTGCTCTCCTCTTCAAAATCAACCTGACCACTGAATCATTAGCAAACGAACAATCCAAGTTCAATAATGCAGAAACTATGTTCACTAAGCTGAAAATCAACTCAAAAAAGCACTTACATATAATTGGTACCTATACCCTCCCAGCAATAACATTAACACAGTAGAATCCATTCTAGACTGGACATCCCAAAAAATTCCCCAAGAAACAATCATACTAGGTGATGTTAACACCGACTGGTCCTCCTGCAATTCGTTCCACCCATTAACTATATTAACCTCCATGGTTTCACTCAACTAATCAAAACCACAACACAGGTAGATAAAGCATCAAAAAAGGGGTCCATCCTAGACTGGATCCTTACTAACATACCATCTCAATCCTACCTGTTAGGCTCCCTCCTCCCAGACACCCTCAACGACCACCTTCCCACCTTTATAATTAGGCAGTTTACCTTCATGTGTGTGTTTTGCACAAGGGCGAACAGCAATTGTCCGAAAGGCCATTTGCAAAGTTTGCTAATGCCAAATGGAAAAAGGTTTGAATGTGCAATGAGTGAATGCACAGTGACATTCGCTCATTGCAGATTTGGCATTTTGGGGAGAATTGCACTATAGTGGGGACTGGAAAATGGTCCCTTTCTCCACTGTAGTGCAATCTCAGAGTTAGAATATTAAAGCACGGGGGTGTGGTGGGTGCAGCCCCCCCACATGGGGGCTGCAGGAGGGCTTGCCTTCTGCTTTACACTTCATTTTCTTTTCAACATTAATGTTCAAAAATCAGCTAATCTACTTTTTGATTTGCTGATTTTCGAGCATTGAAAACAGTCGCTGTTTTGATTTTCGTGGTTACAGTTCACTTATATGAGTAATCACACCACTGTGTTTCACTGTTGTAAAGGTAAACCTAATTAAGCACCAAGTGAATCCATTAAAATCCTTTACCATCAACAAATCCAGTACACAAAGAATGTCAAAACACATTACTTCATATCTGCACTTAATCAATGCAACTGGAGACCACTATCATCTATCCCCCTCAAAAGTGCTATAGACTACTTCAGTAACAGTTTCCTAAACATTCTAAATCATCTTGAAACTATCAGAACTAAATCCATCTATGCCCCCTGGCTGACCAGAGATGCCGTCTACTACTAAAACAAAGAGATAAAGCATGGGACTCATGGCATCAAAATAAAACTAAAACTAATAGACAGCATACCAGGAACTATGGAACAAAGTAAAAAAACAAATTAAGAGAGACAAAAGGAACCACTATATATGCATTCAAACCAAACACTAAAATAATCCACAAAAATTCTGGGCTGCCATTAATAAAATCCTACAACCAGAAAAGACCAGTACTCCACCCCCTAACATTGGCACCACCACCAATAATATTGCCACCCAATTCAACAAACACTTCACCAAATCCATCCCAACCCTCACCAATAATAGTTCTCCCTCTTCACATCCAAAGCTATCCTCCGTACCAGCAGACCAAAACCTCTTCTCCTTGAAGCCTGTCCCAACTAGCACAATAAAGAAATACCTAAATAGGCTTAAACCCACAACCCTGGCCACCAAAAAATTACCTGCTGAATATTTAAAGATCGCAGCCAAAGCCATCTCATACCCAGTCTCCATGCTCATTAACTGCTCTTTATCAGAATAAAGTGTTCCTTTTCTGTGTAAAGTTTCACATATAATACCACTCCACAATGGAGGTAACTCTGTGGAACTATCTAATTACCATGCAATTGCCATTCTATCCCCCTTATCTAAAATCCTCGCTAAATGTCTACATTTCCAAATAATGCATTATCTTCTCACTAATAAACTACTAACCAACACCCAGCATGGATTCCATCCCAATCACAGTACTACCACAGCTTTTTTTAGCTTTATCAACACAGTAAACCAACATTGAAACAATGGTAACCTAGTATCCACTGTATTCCTAGATCTCTCCAAGGCCTTCGATGCTGTCTCCTATCGCAAACTCCTTGCTACTCTCTTCAGTTTTAATCTCAGCCACTCCACACTAGTGTGGTTTCAAGACTATCTAACCAACTGCCAACAAGCAGCAAAATGGCAAAACTCCTTATCTCCCCTCCTACCTGTCACCTTAGGGGGTCCCACAAGGATCCATTCTTGAACATCTTCTTTTCAACATATTCGCAAACCAACGCCACAAAGCTACATGGTACACCACTCTAGTCCAGTAAGCAGGTGACTCCACTCTAATCTGTTCCACCCCATCACTCCCTCAACTCCAGGAATTACTGCTGTTGAAACCAGGTTAGCCAACTCTCAGCTAATGCTTAACCCCAATAAAAAACAGCTAATGATATTCTATCCCACTAAAACCTTAGACCCCATACCACCATTCACAATATTCTCAGCTAATAACACCACTATCACACCTGTCCGACACACCAAACGTCTAGGGATTATCATAGATCACAACATAAATTCAATATGCACATTGCATAGACAATAAAAAAAGTCCATAAAAAACTCGGAACCCTATATAGATACAAAAAGTACTTCACCAATGACAGTAAAGCCACCATCGCAAGAACCCACCTACTATCCACACTCCTATATGCCTCTCCCATACTCATCAACTTAAACAAAGCAGACTTTAACAAACTAAATGCCTGCTATAATAAAATAGCTAGGTTTACCGCTGACTCATCCTTCAGGACACATCACTGCATAGCAATCAAGCAACTATCTTGCTAGAATTACCCAACCTGCTCACAAATAACCAGCTTACAATAGCCCACCAAATTCTATATTATCCCAATAGAGTTCCTGCTCTCAAGGTCTACTTAATATCTACTCTAACAAATGCCTATTAAGATCTACCAGTAAAGCATTGGCTGACATAGGCAAAAGCAGCAATAGCTCTGGGGACTCCCTGCTTTCCATTTCTCTTGCAAAACCATGGAATACTATCCCCATAAATACTAGGACCACTGAAAACAAAAATAATTTCAAAATCTCCTCCAGTCCCATTTAAATAGTTCTTGGTTATGTAAGTATTCTGACCCTGGATAGTTTCATTTAATTAGATGATATCATACCTTAATCTTCTAGGAAAGCTTGCAACAACTCCTTTCTATACTCTTAATCAATGTGTGTTTACTGTATTAGCCATTGATGAATGTAGCCAAATAATTGAACAAAATGTCCTTTCAACTGTATTGTTTATAGTAACACACTGTGTTCCTTATAGTATATTTACTTTTTGCTCCTTTCTTGGCCTTGAAACTGTACCTTATTAACTTTCGTCTCTGCACTGTACTTTATTAACATGTGTATTGTATTTACTAATCTTTGTGGAGCATTTCTCCCCGGGCCTCCAAAGAAAATGGGATCCATACTCAGTCGGGCTTTCCTGCTAAACAAATGTAAAACAAATAAATAAATACATGATAATAAATAAATAATAAATATTACACTTCATCAGATGCTAATCCTTTTTTTACTTCTGAGGTTTGTCACAAAAGTTAAAGAGATAATGATCACACTGTTCCTAGCCCCGGTACAAGCATAGTGACCTTCTGTTCACTCCCCTGAGATTTGTGAGACATGTTAAAGTACTGATCACACTGTCCCAGCCCCTACACAAGCTATAGTGACATTCTCTGTGCACATATGGTGTTTAAATTTAGAGAAAATTAAGGAAATAATGACCACACTGTTTCCAGATCCTCCACACAAGCTACAACAATCTTCTGGCAAGTAAGGACGGACATGTCCATCCATTAGGGGAAGGGACATTTGCTTAGATGCTCCTCACAATTGGTCTCTGCTAGTGCCTGTGGACATGGGGTAGGGGTCAATGTCCTTAATGTAGAAAATGTGAAGGATACTGGCTAAGTTACTGCAGAAATGGGGGTGGAGGTTGACACACTAGCATATTCTTGTCACATGTCCACCCAATAGATATAACAGGACCATGTGCATAAGTTAAAAAAAAAATAGCAGCAATATGACACAGTCCATGGATGCCTCAACTTCCTCATCAGCCCCAGCCCTAATAGACAGGCAGACCCAACAAACAGGAAGAGGCACTGAAGTCCATTGATGTCGATCTGAATGGGAGAAAAAAATAAATTGACTGCCCAATACCAAAGAACACAGCTTTCAATCAGTCATGATTGGATAAAAACACAGGAACAGGATGAGGTGTGGTAAAAGAAGATACGTAAACCAAAAAATAACAACAAATACAGCACTAACATGGCTAAGTACTGCAAAATGTTTATTCAAAATAAAATAAAACATTAAAAGTAAGCACTTTCGCGATTATATCGCTTCATCATCTGTAACGGGCAGGTATAGTCATTCCCAGCTCTCTCATTCATGTGTTGTTGTACCATAGCATTCCTTCCAATGGGAATATTACCTAGATTCTCCAATTCTTGACCAACATTGTTAATTAAGAGTTCCTGCCTCAGGGAGTTAGTCACTTGCCGCGTAACTTGTGTGGGTTGCTGTATAAGAAGCGTTAAATCAATGTTGCCTGATGGAAAAAGCCCAGCTGGGTTTGGGAATAAATCCTATGAATCCCCAGTAGCCATTTTGCACTCTATGAAAATCCACAAAACAAAAACACAATACAGAGAAGTGCAATCCCAGTGAAAATTCTCAAATGTAGTAAAACCAGGTACTGCAAAGGACCAGTACAAATTTCCCGAATACACTTTATTAACCATACTTAAAATTCACTACATAAAATAACGTGGTATGGTTTAGCGCTTTCGTCAATCACATAATGACATCATCAGAACCATACAATAAAATCACAACTATTGAAATTGTTTCATTTAAGCCAGGAAATATTGTTGCATTAAGCTTGAGCTGCCAAAACATCCCCCTTCTTAATTTATTTTTCCAATCACCTCAGTATGCTGCCACCTTTATTTGTACGACAATAAAAACTTAAATATTTCAAAGCCAGTACACATTAACAAGTTTTGGCAACTCAAGTTTAACACAACAGTATTTCCTGGCGTAAATTAAACAATTTCAATAGTTAGTAAATTGAAAGATAGGTCAACGGAGGTTTAAGTAACATTTTATATAGTGATTTTTTTTGGTGTAATGTGATTTTATTGTATCAATGCAGTGTTTACAGTTCATTCTAATTTGGGTATATCTTCTTTTTAAATGCATATGATTGGCTGATTACAGGGGTGTGTCTGTTTGTAACTGTATATATTGCTGAGCTGTTTGGGAGGATATGGTTCTGATGATGTCATTATGTGATTGATGAAAGCGCTAAACCATGCCACATTATTTTATGTAGTGAATTTTAAGTCTGGTTAATAAAGTGTATTCAGGAAAATTGTCCTGGTCCTTTGGAGCACCTGGTTTCAGGAGCAGCTTAAGGTCAACTGTTGCCCTAGGCAAAAGGGCTCCACGGTTCCCCCTACCACACCACCCGGTGCCCCCATCCTCGTATACGTACACCAGATAAATACTGGAAAAGCGTCTCTGCTAGAACAGCTCCCTAGGCGGCCACCTAGTTGGCCTATTCCTAAGGCTGGCTATGCCTGGTTTTACTACATTTGAGCAATTTTACTGGGATTGCACTTCTCTGTATTGTTTTTTTCATTTTGTGGAGTTTTGGAGAGTGCAACATGGCTCCCAGGGATTCACAGGATTTATTCCTGAACCCAGCTGGGCTTTCTCCATCAGGCAATGTTGATTTAAAGCTTTTTATACAGCAACTCACACAAGTTATGCGCAAGTGACTAACTCCCTGAGGCAGAAACTCTTAATTAACAAAGTTGGTCGAGAATTGGAGACTCTAGGTAATATTCCCACTGGAGGGAATGTTAATGTACAACAACACATGAATGAGAGAGCTGGGAATGACTATACCTGCCCATCAAAGATTAACAGATGGTTGGATGCACCAGCATCTTTGGATTGGCAGGTTGGTGGTACAGTTAACAATGGTAAACATCTAACTTTGCCGGAACAAATCCACCTTTTGGAGAAACACTTGTTTAAATTTGAATCAGTACAATTAGTCAATGTTTTCCAGGGCGAGAGTGTTAAGAGAGGCCATGTTCCTAAGGGACACCAGATGTGAAGGTATCCACAGGGGATGGTCACTAATAGCATATTTCATTTGGAACTTTTAGAACTGTTCAACCAGACTGGCTTAGGCCTGATTAAAATTATCATTAGGAAAAATGGAAGGTGATACATTAAATTGAAAAACACAGTGCAAAAATTTGTGAGTTGTATAACTCAAGATTTGATTTTTCACCCACTATAAAACTGAATATGAAAACATTTTTATACAAGTTGAGTGGAAAATAGTGGTGTCCAGGGACAGGAAAGCCAGAATATTGGCTAGAGATGATGCTGATTATTTAAAGAAAACTGTGTATCCTGTTCCTTTTTATAAGAATGGTGACAATTTAGATATTGGTGGGGACCATGGTGCTGTACAATTCAGTGAGAGTGAAGAGATGCATGCCCCTTTAGGGACCCCTCCTCCCCTCCCCCCAGGTGGTCTGAATGTATTGCCAATCATCAGAGATAAGAGAACAATGGCAACAGCACCTGGAAACCATGGAGGGGAAACCAGAGTCAGAAGCAGCGGAGACAGCAAGGTTCCAACAACATTCAGAGGAGGAGGTGATGTCCGAGGTTATTTATTCCAATTCTACAGGTACTCTTAAAGTGACTTCCTTCAAACAATTTAATATTTATAACTTTACTGAATTTCCAGTTGATCCCGTTCACCATACACTTTTTTTAAAGGGGTTCAATTTCATACCTACACACAGGGCAAATATTGAGTATTCATTACTTGACTTAAAAATATTTACAAGGAAATTAAACCTTTATATTTTGTATGGTGGTAACAAGGGTGCTAGTGTTAATATTATGACTGGAAACAGTTTAAAAAGAAAAGTAGAGCTAATCCGCCCCTCCATCCTACCATACAAACATTTGAAAGGGTGTGCGAAAGAGAAATTAAAGATCTACTTCAAAAATGAAGCCAACACCACTATTACAACCTGCCATTGTATGAAAAAAAATTTTTAACATCTATTACTCAGGACACTGTGATCAGATGTGTGCATCCTGACAAGGGCAGTGGTTTAATTATAATGTACACCCTAGACTATCAGGGACAAATGCTGGGTTTATTATGCAATACCTCAGTGTATAAATCTGTGTCTTTAAATGAAATAAACATTGCGTACAGAGCTATTAGAATAGCTTTAGATGAATCATTTTTATCTGCTCAGATTTCACAGGATTTACATGAGTTTCTGATGGTATGTGATCCTGTTATACCCAGAATATTTGGTATTCCAAAGCTGCACTAATATGTGTGACCCCCCCCCCCCTTTACGCCCAGTGCTAGCATCTGCTGGATCAATAACTAGAACCCTTGGCTAATTTTACAGATGTTAAACTTAAAAATTTATTAAAACCATTTTTGCATATTTTATGTGATTCATGGGATTTATTAGATAAAATTAGATTGGTTGACCAAGATTTCAGTTTGCTCATTACCTGTGACATCAAGAATTTATTCTCTATTATTCCACAGGAAACTGGACTTTTATGGCTTGACGAGATTATTAGAATTTATGGCGGATTATCAGAGAATGATGAAGTATTAGTGCATGAATTTATGGAAACTGTATTATCTAATAACTTTTTAGTGTTTTGTAACGAATACTATAAACTGTGTTCCGGGGTAGCAATGGGTGCTATTTGTGCCCCAGTATTTGCTAATGGGGTTTTATTGAGGTGGGAATTAACTTGCCTTTTCCAGCTGCCGTTATTTAAGTTTTGTAAAGCCTATTACAGGTATTTAGATGATTTGTTAATATTATGGGAAGGTAGCATAGATCAATTTAATGAATTTATGAGACAGATGCAGTTGAGTATAGATTTTTTGGAATTAATGCATTATATAAATGCTAATGAAATTACATATTTGGATATTAAAATTTCACTTTCTATGGTTGGTAATTTTGCAACAAGGATATATAGAAAGCCTACCCACTATAATTTGTATTTGTTCTTCTCCAGTTGTCATCCCTACCACCAAAAAAAAGGGGATAGTGAAAAGCAAGTTTATAAGGGTGTCGAGGCTAACAACAGATGATAATATCTGTTATGGGAAATTTATTTCCCTAAAGAAGATGTTTTTAGAATTAAATTACCCCATTTCAATGGTGGAAGAGGTAGCTGATCAAGTCTGGAATCAGCATGATAATATTTACGGCTCAATTATTAAAAAAGGGTTTTAATAACAGTGGGAATAGGCAGCCTAGCACTGAATCAGCCATAGATTAACATACAAATATGATGCTTCATTATTCATTGGATGCAAAAGAGATATAAAATATAATTTTGAAAAATTGGTTTATTATTGATAGTGATGAGGCTTAAAGATGTTAAACTGTCATTTACTTTTAAGAGAAGGAGTCATTTTAAGAGTATGTTGGAAAATAAACCCAACAGTAATTCTATTGGCTTCCCAAAAAAATTAAGATGTGGATGGTGTAAACAATGTAGTTATATAGAGTGTAATTATGAGGGCTGGTTATATGATGAAATTAGAGAATATGATAAAGGTGGCAGATTTAACTGTCTTACTGAAAGAGTCATTTATTTTGCCATCTGTAGAAAATGTTCTGTTTTTTATATCGGAAAGATCAGTAATGCTTCTAACAAGCACATTTACCAACACATTTATAGTATTCAGCGCAATGACAATAAAAGTGCACTAGCAAGACACTCATGTATGTATACTGGCTTTGAAAAATTAAATTTTTTTACTGTCGAAAAAATAAACGTGGCAGCATACTGTGGTGACTGGAATAATAAACTATTAAGAAGGGAAATGTTTTGGTAGCACAAGTTTAATGCAACAGTATTTCCTGGCTTAAATGAAACAATTTCAGTAGTGAATTGAAAGATAGGTCAATGAAGGTTTAAGTAACATTTTATATAGTGATTTTTTTTTGGTATAATGTGATTTTATTGTATGAATATAGTGTTTACAGTTCATTCTAACTTGGGTATATCTACTTTTTAAATATACAATTTTATGATATATATTGCTCAGCTGTTTGGAAGGATATGGTTCTGATGATGTCATTATGTGATTGATGAAAATGCTAAACCATACCACATTATTTTATGTAGTGAATTTTAAGTCTGGTTAATAAAGTGTATTTGGGAAATTTGTCCTGGTCCTTTGGAGCACCTGGTTTTACTAGAATAAATGAAAATAGGATATTTTATGGTTCTTAAACGGCAAAAAAGCTGAACTGTTGTCCTAATTCTTGCACAAATAGAGCAAATCCTTGGTTTAAGAGAAACATAAAAGTTCATGAATCAGTAAATCTGGTCACAAAAAAGAGGAAATGTTTTTTTTTCATTGGTGGGTAAGGGCTACATGTCCATAGGTCCAGTTATAAAAGTTTGGAGCAGGCTAGAGAAACTCTGAAGCACAGAGCAATTTTTATGTAATCTGTGTGAAGTAAAGATAGCCCCTTGCATGCAAACAAATAATTTATTCAGTGAGATAAGACCTATTGACAGAATTCTAGATTAGATGTAACTAATCCTTGTTTAAGAATTGTTTGCCTCAAAAGGCCATTATACACTGTCGCAAAAAATGTTTACTTTTCATTCATCAGGGATACTATAGCCAAAGATGAACAAGAAGCTGAGGGGATTCATAGATAGTATAACATATTGCAGCTGCATCCTGAATTGCTCAAGTGCACTGCCTGCATTTTGAAAATGTCCTTCCATCAACCTGTTTTGAACATTTTCTTTCAAGGCTAGCAAAATTTGCAGAATAGAAGTCATTACCTTGTCATCTAAGTGCATGATTACTGATCTGTAACCCAATACCAAAGAAACTAAAACTGATTAATTAGGTGGGCATAGTTAATGTGGTTTACTGATATTTTTATACACACACACACACACACACACACACACACACACATATATATATATATATATATATATATATATATATATATATATATATATAGGCTCCCTATTACACTGTCACAGACGCAGGTTGTCGAATACATCTTTGTCGAACTGAAAAGCACGAAAAGGCAAAATAGCGAAGCAGCTTTTCAGCAAATTCTTTCCCTGGGAAAGGATTTGTTTGGGTGCCTTCACTACTTTGCCTTTTCGGCACTGTAGTGCGATCTCGGAGTTGGTATATTTAAGTAGGGGGGTTTGTGGGGGCTGTGCCTCCCACATTATGTAATGCTTTATAGGTTTTTTTCTTTTTTTTTTTTGTTTTGGAACAGTGATTAAATCGCTGTTCTGAGGTATCGACATTGTAAGCTTTCACTTACATGGGGTCGATTATGTGTTGTTCGCTCTTCTGAGTGTGCGATATAATATAGACCCCCTATATATTTTATTTTATTTATTTTATTTTACATTTGTTGACCGGGCTAGTCTAGCTGGATACATGTACATTTTCAGTAGAGGCCCGGGGAGAAAAGCTCCATGTGCAAAACAATATAGATAAAAAACAATAACAACATATAAAATGGCAAAATAGGAAAGAAGAGAAATATAATAATAATGATAAAAATAAAAGATACACATTTTTAAATAAGGTCATGAAAAAGTCTAGAGAATAATATGATAAAAACATTTTAAGTAAGGTTTTGAAAAAAAGTCATCATAGAATATATACAATGTATAGTGTGGAAGGCAGTTACCAATGTTGATAATAAGGAAATATATGTGAAGACTTAAGAAGACTTATGAAGACTAAAGTCCCAGGATTCAGAAAAAAGAAAATATAAATAAAAGGTTAGAATGTGAATAGAAGTTGAGGCAGGTGGTTAATGCTAGAGGATAAAGCAATTAGTCAGGGGTAATACAGGAACATAACCAGTGTTTTTTGAGATGAAGCTTGAGCTTCTTTTTGAAAAGTGTATGAGAGGAGAGAGTTGTAAGTTCAGTAGGTAGTAGATTCCATAGTTTACCAACGGTGTTACAAAAGAGGGAGTCACCTGCTAGGTTATGAGCTCTACAGGTGTTAAACAGAAGTTTATTAGCTGAGCGTAAGTTTTTAGGATTATGGTAGGGGGTAAGTAGTCTTGAGAGAATAGGAGTATTTGAGGGTTGATACAGGCATTTATGGGCAATAGTAAGCTGAGAAAGATGAAGATGCTGATGAAATTCTAACCAATCAAGTTGTAAAAGGTTTAGACAGTGATGAGTATGGTAAGGGGAGGCAGCAGCAAATCTAGCAATGTTATTATATGATACAGTGAGCTTGTTAATGTTGGTTTGAGAAAGGTTTGTGAATATGGGTGAGGCATAGAGTAGAGTAGAGTAGAAATGAGATGAGTTCTGGCTATAGCAGTCCTGGCTGTTGTAGTGAGAAAAGGTTTGATTCTATAGAGGGATCCAAGTTTCTTGTTGACAGTTTTTATTGTGGTGTTAATATGTGTGTCAAAGTTGAAGTTGTTGTCAATAGTTATTCCTAGGAGCTTGGTAGCTGGGTCTGGAGAGATAACAGTACCATTGTTGGATGTAAGTGAAAATTGTATAGGGGTGGACTTACGTGTTGGGGAGAAGAGTAGCAGCTTTGTTTTCTTGGGATTAAGGAGGAGGGAGCGGTTAGTAAACCATTGTTCACAGTGTTAAATGCATTCTGGGTCAAGGTTTGCAGTTCAATTTGAGATGTAGCTGAGCAGATAATGGTGGAGTCATCTGCATATTGAATGCAGGTAGAGTAAGGAATTGCTGAGTGAAGATCATTAGTGTAGATGGAAAATAGGAGTGGCCCTAATATGGAGCCCTGAGGGACACCAAGGGATATAGGTAGGAGATTTGATAGATTATTGTGCCAGAGTACTGCTTGTTTCCTGTTATCAAGGTAAGATTTGAACCAGTTGATAGTTAATGGGTCTAAGGACAGAGATTGCATGATGTGTAAGAGCAGGTGGTGATGAACCATGTCAAAGGCTTTGGATAAATCAACAAATACTGCTGAGGAATGAAGGCCGTTGTTATGATTATTGTTAATACAATCTGTAAAAGATAGCAGGGCAGTGGTGGTGCTATGGTAAGGTCTGAAGCCATGTTGACAGTTAGCCAGAAGTTTATTTTGAAGAAGATGGTTGAGTAGTTGTTTCTGAATACACTCTTCCATAATTTTTGCGAGGGGAGATAGCAAGGCTATGGGACGAAAATTAGAGAAATCATTTGAGTGCCCACCTTTGTGTAGAGGAATGATATAGGAAATCTTCCAGATGGATGGGATATTTCCTTCACTAATGGTTCTATTAATAAGAATGGATATAGGGTAGGCTATAGATTTAGCACCTATTTGAAGGTATTCTGCTGGGAGTTGTCAGCTGAGGGGGAGGAAGGTTTAAGTTTACGTAGTAGAGAGCAAATAGTGGATGTGGGCACTGGATGGAATGGAAAGGAAGGTGGAGGATTTTCAGATGAATTAGGAAGGTTTGCAATGTCTGGTGTAAGATGACTAGCAAGAGATTGGATGGCATTGGTAAAGAAGGAGTTGGCAGTGTCGATGGGATTATCTGGGTTCGAGCCTAGAGGGTTAGGGGTGACTGATTGTCCTGGATGAAGAAGTTTGTTAATGCTTTTCCAGAACATTTGTGGTTTATTAACATGGGTTTGCTGTATTTGGAGGTAAAAGTTCTTTTTATCTAGTACAATGGCTTTTTTAGTGTAATTTCTTAGTTGTTTGAAAATTAAGTGATCTAATGGGCTTTTTGTAGAACGCCATTTAACCCAAGCTTTGTTTCTCAGATGGATTTTATGCCTTGAAGTGTTTGAGAGCCAGGGAGCTGGTTTAGCTTTATATCTAATGGAATGTAGTGGGGCATGGTGGTTCAGGATGGATAAAAATGTGGAATTAAAATATGATACTGCTTCATCAAGTGGAAGATATTTTAGAGATGTCCAATTGCATTGTTTAAGTTCTGTAAGGAATAGATCATGGTTAAATTGTTTTTTGGAGCGAACAGTTCTGGCAGTATTGGGATGTGTAAGGTTAATTTTAGATCTAATAAAATAGGTTAGGGAGTGGTCACTTAGATCATCTGGGAGGGTTCCTACTTTGTAGGAATGGAGAGGATTATTAGTAAGTATCCAGTCCAGGATAGTTTCTTTGGTGTTGGGCTTGTGAGTTCTGGTAGAGGAGTTGATAGTTTGAGTAAAGCCATATAGGTTGATATGGGTAGAGGTGTGTGAACTATTACAGGACTGCCAATCAATATATATATCTATCTATCTATCTATATATATATATATATATATATATATATATGTTAAATATTTATATATCATAGCCCCCCTGCTAATAGTTTAAGATAAGTGTTTTTTGTGTTTTTATGTTTATTTTACATAGTTGGCATTCTGAAAGTCGATCATATTGTCTCGGCCATATGAAAGTCGACTTTCTGAAATGTCGACCATGTAAAGTAGGCCCATATATATAATATATATATATATATATATATATATATAATGTATATATAGACACACACACACACACACACACACACATATATATATATATATATATGTATATATATATATATATATATATATATATATATGTGTGTGTGTGTGTGTGTGAGCATGCACGAGCTTGTGTGTGTGAATATATAGATATATAGATAGACAGATATATATACAGTGAATATAAAAAGTGTACACACACCCTGTTAAAATGCCAGGTGTCTGTGATATAAAAAAATAAGAACACAAAAATAATTTCAAAACTTTTCCCACCTTTAATGTGACCTATAACCTGTACAATTCAATTGAAAAACAAACAAGTCTTTTAGGGGAAAAATATGAAAAATAAAAAATGTATAATAAGCTGGTTGCAAAAGTGTGCATGCACTTAAACTAATATTTTGTAGAAGCTCTTTTTGATTTAATTACAGCATTCTTTTTGGGTAGGAGTCTATCAGCATGGCACATCTTGATTTGACAATATTTACCCAGTCTTCTTTGCAAAAGTGCCCCAAATCTGTCAGATTGTGAGGGCATCTCTTGTGCACAATCCTCTTCAGGTCACCCCACAGATTTTCTATTGGATTTAGGTCTGGGCTCTGGCTGGGCCATTCCAAAACTTTAATTTTCTTCTGGTGAAGCCATTCTTTTGTTGATTTGGATGTATGCTTGGGGTCATTGTCGTGTTGAGAGGTGAAATTCCCCTTCATCTTCATCTTTCTAGCAGGCACCTGAAGGTTTTGGGCAAAAAATGACTGGTATTTAGAACTGCTCATAATTTCCATCACCTTGATTAAAGCCCCAGTCCCAGCTGAAGAAAGGGAACAACAAACAAGTGAAGCATGGTGGTGGCAGTATCGTGCTTTGTTGTTGCTTTTCTTCAGCTGGAACTGGGACTTTAGTCAAGGTGGTGGAAATTATGAACAGTTCCAAATACCAGTCAATCTGTGGGGTGACCTGAAGAGGGCTGTGCACAAGAGATGCCCTCACAATCTGACAGATTTGGAGCACTTTTGCAAGGAAGAGTGGGCAAACATTATTACGTCAATATGTGCCATGCTGATAGACTCCTAACCAAGAAGACTGAATGCTGTAATTAAAGCAAAAGGTGCTTCAACAAAGTATTAGTTTAAGGGTGTGCTGCACACTTATGCAACCAGCGTATTGTACATTTTTTATTTTTTATATTTTTCCCTAATAGATTTGTTTCTTTTTCAATTTAATTGTACAGGTTATAGGTCCCATTAAAGGTGGGAAAAATTTTTAAATCATTTATCGTGGTCTCATTTTTTTATATTACAAAAACCTGGCATTTTAACAGGGGTGTGTACACTTTTTATATCCACTGTATATATACACAGATATACACACACACACACACACACATAGATATATAAAATGAATGGCAGGTCTACACCTGCCTTACCCATGTGTAATACCTACTACTGTACTGCAGTTCCTAACAGAACCTAATGCATGCCCTTTACTGCATCGAATAAGTCTTTAAACAGAGAAACAGCATACCCTACCGCTGGGATGTTTGCTCTGTGGATACTCTAAAACAATGTTACACTCCATTATGTGTGCATTTTATCCTCAATGCATGGCTTAGACTGGCCAAAAAAAAAAATTGGTAATATAGTTTTTGCACTCACTCTGACTTCTTTTCTTAAAACCAGGCTCTGTTTCTACCTTCATTTATCCTACTATCATATGTCTAAAATGCTGTTTCTATTTTCTTCCAGTGCTTTACCTTTTTGCACATCAGACTCAATCAGAGAACACGTGTTATATTACGGCTTTCCATCTTATCTTTATCTTACCATAATGTTAATAATATATCAATATTATTTACAACCCTAATAAAGCAGAACCTGAGTTTCCAAGCATCGTGTCAATTAATTCTTTGATATAATCTATCCTGTTGCTAGGTTATAATGTTTCATTTATTCTTTTAATTCTTTTTAGAGATGCAATAAAAAGATTCTGTTGCTATGGCTGAGCGGACAGTCTGCGTATTGTTTTCATTCCTCCGCCAGCTGCATGTACTAAGGTGCTACCATTTCTTTTTACTGTGAGTGACTAGTATGTGTGTGGGCATAATGCATCTAGCCTCTTGATACCGCTTGCCTGGATGATTAATACCCACTACATGACATTCAAGGCAGAGATTAATCTACCTAACCTATGATGCACTCAGCACCCATCTTCTTGTATCACTGCAGTCATAATCAATGTCATCCTCACTATTTGTCTGCATTAGAAAACACAATTAGCTGTTATCTAACAGGCCTAGTCACATGTTGTGACAATAACTAGTATGCAGTATTCAGCATTTTCACCATACAATTAACAATATTAGATATCTAAGAAAGATCCCTCTAATACTGTTTGCGTATATTCCTTGTAAATCCTGCTTCATGACAATCATCTACTTTGTTATTTATATATGTTTAACCCCTGCTTCATGACAACAATCTGCTTTGTTATTTATATATATATAATTTTTGATCAAAAGTGCTACTATGCAAGGTTGACCTTGATCCACCAAACATACACCTTTTGATCCCAAGGCATCAAAAATACATCTTCAAGCCATCACACTGCAGTAATGAAATGTCATACTTTTTGTAGGGGGTAAGTACCCCAATTCTCCTTCATATCCTCTTACATATATAAACTAACTCCATGGTTACACAAATCTTGGGGATAAGAAAAGAGGTATATAGGAATAAAAAGTGTCACTGCAGGGAGCACAATCTTAGAACATATTTCATACAGCAAGAAAATATGTTACGAAAAGATAACTTTGGTAAAACAGGATTGGGAAATGGCATTCAAATACATGAGTAAAAGAGCCAAGGCCATGGCTGAAAAGGGTCAAGATGAATCAGCCTACAATGTCAGTTAAATAACTAACTAGCTAAGTAACTAACTAACTGAATGACTAATTAAGTAACTAAATAAAAACATATGTTATAACACAACAAAAACTAGAATTATAGCAAAAGTATATACTAACAAAGTATGAACCACACAAGGGACTGCAGTTGGATTTGTGTTCTATGTCAAATGGCTACCAAATATCTACAATTTCAAGCACTTTCATAGTTATTAAAAAAGAAGAAAGTCCTTTGCTTACTCTTATTGACTGAATGACTGATAACTGACTGCTTTGAAACCCAGACAGTCTGACTGCCTAAATTATTTTCCAGTGATTGCCTTGGAGAAGCACTAGAATAGAAGTATGTACCAGGTTAATTTTAATAACTGTAAAGTCATTCACCATAGTGATCCTTTACAAAAGATAATATAAGCTAAGCTAGCTATACAGCTTAAAGAGAATGCTGGTATGAAACATACTTTTCACCTATTCTTACACTGAAATCTTCCACGTGCATTTATAAATAGTAATATATGTTCATAGGTAGGTACTAGGCTATTGGCCCTAGGGCCTTTACAAGCATAGCCAAAAAGGTACCCTGGCTTTTGCCACCCAAGAAAAATATTTTCCTGTGCACCTGTCAAGCAGAGTCACAGAAGTGAACCCCGGGGTGAATTTCCTATTTTTCTTGAAGAGTGCTAATGAGGAGCTCTGTTTGACATAGATAGGTAGTCTGTTCCAGAGTATGGGAAGTCTCTGGAACAGCACTCTATCCCTCCAGCATGTTCTGTTTATTGTGGTGACAAGGTTTAGGTCCCTAGAGCATGTAGCTTGGAGGGACTGGGATTTCTTTAAGTGGACCATGTCCAACAGATCTGGGTTTGTCATAGCTTTGTATGTTAGGCAGAGATTGCCTCTGAGTAGGTGATATGTGATGGAGTAAAGCTGGAGTTTTTTGAGACGGTCTCCATAGGGCATCTGTTTGAGGCCAGTAATCCTCTTTGTGAGGTATTTCTGCAGCCTTTCCAGTTGTTCTAGATGTCTTGTGCGGTACATACCAAAAGGGGTGTTGTACTCTATAATGGGTCTAATGAGTGATGAGTAGAGGGGAACAATGACCTCTTTTTTTCTGGATGAGAAACCTTTTGTGATGAGGTGTGCCACGTAGAAGGATTTCCTGACTACTGTGGCAATGTGATTATCAAAGGAGAGACTACTGTCCACCTGTGTCCCAAGGTCTCTTATCACACTTTTGTTGTTAAGTATACTACCTCCTATGTTGTAGTTCATGGTTACAGAGTTTTTACCAAAGGGGATGACAATGCACTTTTTGGCATTGAGCTTGGGGCCATGGCTTTGACACCAGGCATCTGTCTCAGTGAGGTCCTTTTGTAGGATGTCCACATCGTTAGGAGTTTCGATTATGGCAGCTAGTTTGCAGTCATCTGTGAACTTAGTTAGCCAAAGACCTTCTGTGTTAGCCTGTACTTCAGAGAAGTAGATACCAAACAGGAGAGGACCCAGGACTGAACCCTGTGGTACTCCACTTGTCAATGGTCTGAAGTCTGATTTAGAGTCTGCTACTTTCACAGTGTGGGTTCTGTCAGTAAGCAAGTTGGCAACCCATCTTGTGACATAGGGATTTATAGCTAGTTTAGTGAGTTTATCTTTAATTCCAGAGTGGGGGATGGTGTCAAACACCTTGGCGAGATCTAGATAGGCTGTGTGAACCACCTTACCCTCATCTATGTCTTTGGAGACTGTTTCAAAGAAGTCTGTCAGGTTTAGGAGACATGATCTGCCTTTTGCAAACCTGAACTGTGTGGGATCCAGAGTTTGGAGATCTCCAATGTCTTTGTTTATGAGTTCCATGATGATACGTTCCATGGCCTTGCAGACCAGGCTCGTCAAGCTAATGGGGTGGTAGTTCCTGAGGTCTGTTTGTGGAGTGGGATAACCATTGCAGTGCATCATTCAATGGGCACAAAGCCTGAGGTGAGGCTATGACTCAACATGGTACTTAGGTGGCATGCCAGTTCATTCTGTAGTTCATGTAGAAGGCAGCCTGGGATGTTGTCAGGTCCCATGGATGCTGTGTTCTTGGCTTTGGAGAATGAGGTTTTTACCTGTGCAGCTGTGATTACAGTAACTTTGCATTCTTCCATTATAGAGATGGGCCTTTTAGGGGGTGAGAGGGGGTAAAGTTAGCACTGAACCTATCCGGCAGGATGTTGGCAATATCAGTTGGTTCTGTATATTTAGTGGCATTGTGCTTCAACTCATAGCAGATCTGAGTGTTGCCATTTAGATTCCTGACATAGCTATAGAATGCTTTGTGGTTGCCTTTAGAATCAGTGGCAATCTTGTTTTCATAACTAACTTTGGAGGATTTTATGAGGGATCTCAGCTTCTTACTGAGGCTGACCAGGGAGTTCTTCCAATCATGGGATTTTACTCTTTTTTTGCAACAGTTTCTTTCTTCTGTTGTAGAGTTTGTTTATGGCAGAAGACCACCAGATTGGCTTCCTTTTTTTTGGAGGATAGCATCTTGGTTCTGTTAGGGATAGCATGATCCATGAACTCGTGTAAGTGCTTATAAAGTGCATTCGTGTAGGATTCAGCAGTCGTACCTCTATTGTCCATCTGCATGGGTGTTGTGAAGTTTGCCACTTCTGTCTTAAGAAGTGTGAAGTTGGCTTTGGAGAAATTTTTTATGGTTGTTTTCCTAATGGGGGGTGGGAGCGGGATGTGGATGTCTAGGTGATTAGCTTGTGGTCGGATCTGACCAATGAGGAACTGACCTCTGGTGTGGAACACCGGTCTCCCATGTTGGTGATGACCAGGTCTAGGATATTGCCGCCCCTGGTGGGGGTGTGGATAAGTTGATCCAAGGCATTGGAATTGATGAATTCCAGAAAATGTTGTACTGAGGTGAATTAAGTATACATTGGACCTGTGTCTGTTTTGAAATCATGACCACCATCCCGCGTACATTTTTAGGACCAGCCATAAATGCAGTTTTTCTTTGATTCTCCTTCCTGATTGTTTTAAAGTACATTTCTTGTTTAATACAGCATTTGTTAGGATGTGAAACAATGACAGAAGAACCCATTTCAGAACACTTCAGCCAGAACACGCTATTCAAATTACTTATGGCCACTTCATTGACATATCACGTGTCTGATTGTGATAAAAAATGGCCACTGCAAAATATTCCAGTTTGCTATACTGAAATGCACACTACTCTTGCAAAGTTAACACGAATGATTTTTGAACTTCACCAACTCTGTAGGATCAGAAATTCTTATCAACAAACATCCCTCAAACCCAGCAATTAGAGCTGCATTGCTGACTATATTTTTCTCAGATGTATGTCACAAAAATTAAAAAAGGGCACAGTAACAGTAATAATGAATGAAGTCACACATTTCAAATTTGTTAAATACAAACACAAAGTAGCCAAAGTATTCCAACTTAACACACATCAGTCCTGCAAAGGAAGATTAAAAATAATGTAAAACTGACTAGATGATAAGAGCATAGAGTACTTTCATCCATAGATAGACTCTCCACCCCGCCAACAGTTAAAAACACTTTGTTGACCATGTACACCCTTTATTGTTATGAAGAAATAAATTACATCTATTTTATTGGCAACTTTGGATGATAAATAGCCATAAGAACCAACCGTTTGTAATACAGTTAAAAAAACAGTATTTATGAGACCATGAGAAATATTAATCAACTGCTAAGTAAATATGAAAAAGTAAAACTCATCTCAATAATTCCACATTAAAGATATCCATTACTATTCCAGAAGTTACTGTTGGCAAACAATATTTCTTCAGTGTTTGATCTACAAGTGCAGTGTCTGCTGACATTGAAGAAATCACCTTTGTTGCATTAAACATTGTTGAATTGCCATACAATTTCCTGAATAAGATCAGTTATATAATTGGGAATAGCAAACAATAACAATAGGTTCATAGTTACTAGGCATGCAGAACAAGAGACCATTAAGGAGTGTAGCCCAAATTCCCAATGGCCCCAAAACACTTTCTGTTACAGTGACTTGCTCAATGTCTTGCAGTAGGTAAATGAAGGTGGAATATTAAAACTCAGTATTATTGCAGCAGAAAACAGCTCAAGTCCTCTTTGATAATTGCCAGAATAACAGTTTTTAACTAAATGAAGAAAACCTTTACAATACAATCTTGCAGAAAAGTCTATATCACAGTAGCATGCAGTAATGACTAAATAATGGATGCTGAAGATCAGACATTTCTTATCATCACTCCAAATAACACACCCCATTTGTAGTCACTGGATGCTGTAAAGAAGATACTGCAAAAATATATTTCTTAAATACAACATGTTTGGACTACTAAAATCCAACATGTTTGAACTATATCACACAGTTCAGGGCTATTAATGACTGAATGTATGCTTTTGAATGAAGTAAAACAATTCAAGATAATATAAATACTGCAGCAAATTTTGTTCAACATCCCACAAGTCAAGCAAAAATTTGAACTATTACTGCATGCAATGTACTGTTTTTTTTTTGGGGGGGGGGTGTTACAAGCTTACAGGACACTAACCTTCTGTTTTTGATTTCACTATGTCTTCTCTGTCATCAAGAATAGTTATCCCCTCTGACATCACTCAGTACAGGTCTAACCAAATTGAATGGCTGATAATGCTGTATTGTTGCAGTATACACCACTAGAATCAAAACAGCCAAATCATGGATAGATGGGTCCCTATGCAGGGTAATGAATCAGGACTCCACCACCACTGGTAGCAATATTCTATTAGTTTGCAGCCTCTCCCCAGTTCCCATAAACACTGTCCAAACCTATCAGTTTGCATACTATTTTCTTTTCTACCTTTACAATTCTAACAGAGTTTTTGATTTAATTTAAAGCTTTTATTTCAAATTTTACAGAAAATAACACTGACAACTGTTTTTTTTAAATAAATCACTCTCATTTTGAAAACAGAAACATGTGTAACAGTAAAACTAGTCTACCATTGAAACTCACATTTAGTAAAAATGCATCTGATTCTGGTGACATGTAGTGGAGTACTAATTAGTGGAAAGCACAGTTGTGTAAAATCTTGCCATAACAGTATATGTCCTTGCCAAAGCTCGATGAAGAAACCTGGGAGGAGGAAGAAGCAGTACAGCCCTCTAGAAAACCATTAAGAATAGCCCTAGCAAAACCATCCCTAGCTCTAGAAACACAATACAACTTGTAATGCTTGGTAAAAGTATGCACAGAAGTCCAGGTAGCTGCTTCAAAAATAGAATTAGTATCCAATCCATTGAAAAAAGCACTAGAAGAAGCCACAACTCTAGTAGAACAAGTCTTCACAGAAGAAGGAAGGCTCTTGTCATGAAAAGCGCAAAAAAATGAAAAGTCTTTTAAATGCAAGAAGATATAATTTGCTTAGATACACCTAATCCTAAATACCTAGGATGAAAAGAAAAAAAAACAACTGATCAGATTTTCTAATAGCCTTAGTCTTATCCAAATAAAATCTGAGTTGTTTATAGACATTTAAAATATCTAGCTCCCTCTCAGATTTCAGAATGCATAGAAGGGAAAAAGTATGCAAGTGAATAGACTGATTAATTGATAACTCATTAACCACCTTTGGCATAAAAGAAGGACTAGTATGCAAGGACACCATGTCCTTATGAAATATCAAAAAAGGAGGACAATCCATAAAGGCTTGCAACTCACACACCCATCTGGCAGAAGTAAGAGCTAACAAAAGGACTTTCTTCCAAGAAAAATGTTGTAAGGAAGCTGACATAGCAGGCTCAAAAGGAGCCTGAGTCATCTTCTCCAAAACAAAATTAAGAACCCAGAGAGGAGGAACAGGTTTCCTGAAAGGTCTAATGTGAAGGACACTATTAAGGAATTGTTTAGCCTCAAATCTACAAGCTAAAGGAAGAGATAAAGCCAGACAAGCAGAGATACCTGATAAGTGGGCCTTAACAGAAGAATAAACCAAACAAGCACTGAGCAACTCACACAAATAAGAGAGAATCAAAGGAACAACCGCCATAAGCGGGGCAAGGTCATGAGAGAGACAACAAATAGAAAACCTCTTCTATTTGTATAAGTAGGACTTCCTAGTAGTAGGTTTCCTGGTCTCCTGCAGGACTTTCAGCATGTCTTTATAAAAAGGTGTCTATGAGGAATCAAAATCCTATCACCCACAGTGTCAGTTGAAGTGTGGATAAGTAAGGATGGATGAGAGATTCCTTGTCTTGTGTGAGTATATCTACCCTGAGAGGTAACTTGTGATGATCGGCCTTGGCTAGATGCAGAAATAGAGGGAACCAGTGTTGTCACAGCCAAAAGGGAGTCGCCAACAAGATTTTGGGAGCATCCTATTGAATCTTGAACAGGATTTTAGAATGAGAGGATAGGGAGGAGATGTATACAGGAACATTCCCTTCCAAGAAAAAGAGAGAGTGTCCATCTTCCACACCAAAGGACCTGGGACTCTGGCACAAAAAAAAAAGAGGATGTTGTTTGTTCAGAGGGAAGGCAATTAGTTCTACTTGAGGAGTACCCTACCAGTGGATAATGTCCAGAAACACATCTCTGTGAGGCATCCATTAATGAGATTGAGTTAAGGACCTGCTCAGAGTGTCTGCCAGAATTTTTTAACCTGAAGAGATGTAAACTGCCTGAAGAGTCACTTCATACTTGACAGCAAGATTCCAAACCAGGAGTAACATCTGGCAAAACAGGTAAGATTTTCTTCCTTCCTGTTTGTTTATATACCACCTCACTGTGGTATTATCTGTGAGTACCATGGAGAGAAAAGATGTGAAAAGCCTGAAAAGATAGCAAAAGAGCTATCATCTCTTTGCCACTGAAGTGATCTTTCTGCTGAAAAGGCGATCACAACTCTTCTACCTTTAGGGAGCCAAAAGCTACTCCCCATCCCGCATCTGAAGTATCTGTGCACAGTTCCTGAGAGGGATGAAAAGGGAGCCCTGGATTTAGAGACAATTGCTGAACCCACCAGTGAAGTGCTTTTTTGAGACAAAGAAGAAGAGGAACTACAAAGTCTAGAGGATGTGCATGTTGAAGCAACACTGATTTCAGAAACCACTGAAACTCTCTCATGTAAAGTTTGTCTAGAGGGAGCATAGGGATGGTAGAAGACATGAAATTTAGAGCTCTCACAAACTCCTGGCTGAAATGGAGGCCAAGGGAAGAAGAGTTTGGAGGAGGCAGGAATGCCAGCATAACACCGTCTGACTCCTGCAACCAAGAAATACATGATCCTGAGAGGGAGTCAGAGAGAGCTTTTTGAAGTTTATCATGAATCCTAGACTCTGAAGAAGGAAAATGGCAAAATGAAGATTTTGCAACAGGATCTCTGGAGAAGAAGCCAGAATCAGCAGATCATCCAAGTATGGAAATACTTGGATCCCTTGAAGCCTACAAAAAGCAATCACAGTAGTAAGGCATTTGGTGAATACCCTTGGGCAGTAGAAAGGATAAAAGGCAAAGCAGAGAACTGAAAAATGCCAGGAAGTAGCAGAGAAATGTAAAAACTTCCTGAAAAAATGATGGTTTGGATTATGGAGATAAGCATCTTTGAGATCCAGAGACACATTATAGGCCTTGGGGGGGGGGGGGGCAAGAGAGGAAACAAGAAGCTGAAGGGGCAACATCAAAAGTAGGGCACCTTCAGAAAAGTGTTTAGATGAGGGGGGTCTAGAATTGGTCTCCAAGTACCCCTTTTTCTAGGCACTAGAAACATTCCTGAGTAAAACTCTTCCCCCTTTGGGACACAGGCACCTCTTGAATAGTACTCAGAGTCAAAGCATCTTGAAGAACCTCTGGGAAAAAAGGGAGTTGTTCTCAAGGAGGCTGAGGAATGCCCTTAAATGGGGGGATGGTATTTCCACCCCATGAAGTTCCCCTGATAAATAATGGATAGAACCCAAGAATCCTGAGTAATCTGAAGACAAACAGGAAGAAAAAGAGAAAGGTGAGGAGAAAGAGGAATGTGACTGGGAAGAGACAGATAGTTATACAGCACCTGGTTTATCAGGAAAGGAAGGCTTCTGAATCCCTGAAGTCTGAGTGGCCTTAGCAGAAGGAGCCCACTTGCCACTCTTTTTACCTTTAGTAGGAGGGCGAGATTGCCTATGAACAAAGACTGACATATTGGGATAGTTTCTGTGAAATTTAGGTATAGGAGAAACAAATACATGTTTAAGCTACTGTAAGACTTTCCCCTTTTCCTAAAGGAGCATAATCAAACCAGCAGCTGCTCCCCCAAACAAAAGTTTATTATCCAGAGAAGCATCCACCAACTTAGCCTTAATATCAAGTAAAGGCTGAAGCCTAAAGAAAGAATACCTCCTCATCAATGAACGAAGAGCAGCAGCCCTAGAAGAGACATCTGCTACATCATAACTACACTTGATAGAATGACAAACTACCTGAGAGGAAGTCCCTAACAAAGAAAGTGCAGACGTGAGGGAGATCATAAATAAACTGGCATGCCTTAGAAAGGAGATCCAACACATACATGGAATAGGTCTAATAATTGATAGCCTTAAAGGCCAAAGTAGCTGAGGTATAATCCTTTTTACCTACCCTTTCTATGGCTCTGCTGTCTTTATCAGAAGGCAGTAACTTGGGTGAGGGGAGCAATTGAGAGGACTTGTCAGAGGCTTCAGACACCACAGAGGGGTCAGGAACAGGACATTTGTGCAAAGAAATTACAATCCTCAGGCACCCTATAAAACCTATCAGGCTTCTTGGAAGCAGGGAGCAAATAATCAGGAGCTTTAGAGGCATTGGAAAAGCATCTAACAAAGCAGCCAAATCAGGAGGAACAGGAGAAGGTCTCAGAGATTCCAACTGTAGCAACTCATACCTCTCATGGATGTCAGAAACCTGAGGACAATCCCATTTAAAAAAATTCCATCATCCTAGAGATAGTGCCCCCAAAGGAAATTTCTTCAAAATGAGTATCAGGACTATTAGATTCCTCCTCCTCTGACCCATAATACAAAGGAGAAGGAATTTGGGTAGAATAAGTCAGGGGTTCCTTATCAGAATCCAACTCCTCCTCAGAAGAATCCTGTTCCCTGAGCCTATTAAGGGGAGTAGAGGACCAAGGGGGACCAGAAACCTCTTGATGAGGTTTTCAATGCCATTAAAGCATTAAACAAACCCCGAGTAAAGCCCAGACACTCACTCTGTGTATCCTTAGGAGCTGGAGAAACATTCTTAGTTTTTCTGTTTCTTTTTTAAAGGAACATCCACCCTATAAATCTTAGAAGGATCTAACCCTGGAACAGCATTCAAGAACCATAGTAGGAACTTCCTCTGTAACTAGAATCTGGGGAACACCTCCAATCCCCTCAGAAATAATCAACTATGGTTCCCACTGAACACCCAAAACGAATGCCTGAAAAGCCTCATCTGACTTGCTGCAAGCTCCAACCCAGTCACAGCAGAGGAATCCGACAACAAAGCCGAGTGAGCTTCTATGTTCTCCTTGACCTTGGGAGAAACACCTGGCACAGGCTGGAGAGCAGAAGATTCCAGTCTTAATTTTTTTCACCTTCCTCTTCCCTAATGGCTGACCATTGGGACAAGAAATTCCTTCCATTGTATCTGTAGTGAGAAACTTAAGGCACTGGTTCTTGAGATACAAAGAAAGGGAAGAAAGGCAACCATGAAGGGCTTTTGGTATGAAGACCTGACAACTTGAACAGGACATATGGTCGTGAGAAGCTCCTAGGCAGAAAAGACACTTACCGTGACATACTTTATGGGGATTTACACATGGGTTCCCACACTGGCATTTACCCTTCCTGGATAACATTAACCCTAACAGCAACAAAAAAGCCAAGAAGACACAAAACCCCAATGGGGTATTTTTCTACAATGGCTCAGACTTCAGAAAAAGACATAGGCATTCAGTGGAGAATGAAAATAGATTCAATTTGAAGAAAACAGATGTAGGTAAACAGACCAGCAACCAGAAAAAGCATTCGGACTGGCAGCAAAGAAATTCTGAGGATGATATACCTGAATGCCACCTTGATGCCCTATGCTATGTGAGCAGTGTACAGGTGATGTTTGCGTACCTTACAGCAACAGTAGGTTTTGGTATACTGGCTGGATGTTGGGCTTCCAAGGCAGGGAATCCCATACATAATGAATACTGCAGCAGTGAATGTAAGAACATTTACAAGCAACATGATGGGATTCATACTCAAACAGCATGTAGTAAAGTACTAATTAGTGGTTATGTAAAGGTTGCAGGAATTTAAGAGAAATGTGTAACATATTTGTTAACAGCCAGGGACAGGCCACTGGACACATTTGTCCCTTTTCAGGAACAAGCTTAGGGTCACTAAAACAAATGAAGGCTTAGGGAATCTAACCCTTTAAGTACAAGAAGCAATTTTTTTAACAGCTCATAACCTTACTCACATGTACTGAACAATAGACAAACGGTTGTAGTCCAAACACAATACATTTTACATATGCATACACACATGCACACTGTTAGCTCTGTTCTCACACACTAGTGCAGCTTGCACTGGAAGCACATTTTTATTATACTCAATAATTCTGACCATTGTCTAAAAAGTGTGTATCTATCTTCTCAGAAAGACCCATCTATGTGAATGAATTCCTGTGCAGCAGAGAGAGATTAGCATGATGAATTCTCATCTTCTTTTAAACCAGCCTTCCCATATTTGTACTTCCTGTTAATGTCTGCTACTACTGATTGTACTGTAAGCTGGGGGGTGGGGTGGAACCAGAATTTCTTTTTTCTGTACAAGTATGCAGTACATCACAGGTTGTGTTATAGTTGTGAATTGTGACCAAGTCGAATGAAACCGTGGGCCCTGGATGACCTCCTGATTAAATCCTATATTATAATCCACCAAAAGCTGGATAACTGAAGTTACCCAAGAAGTTAGTTTTGGGTTTAGTAGTGAGGGATGTCAATATGGTTAGAAATGCCTCATGAACTGCTAGAGTTGCCAACTTCCATAGTGTCATTTCCTGACAGACAAGCCCCATCCCATGCATAATCTAGCCACACCCATTCCCTTTAGAAGCCACAGTCTCTTTATCTTACAAAGCCTATCAGTTTTTAATACCACATGCAGTTACTAAATGGATAAAATATACAATGAATTAGATTTAGAGTAAAGTATTTTATTTAGCAGTAATTCATTCAAAGCAGTACATTATTAAGGGTTGATTACAGACAACCATACATCAAAGTAACATGACAGACTACAGGATGAAAGACGAATAAACATGGGAAAATTGAATATAAAATCATGGTCACATTACAAATTTTATAGAAAAATAAAACAAATAGCCTTGTCACAATTGTATTGATATATATATATATATATATATAATGTAAATATATAGTATATATATATATATATATATATATATATATATATATATATGTGTGTGTGTGTGTGTGTGCGTGTGTGTGTATGTTGTGTGTATTAAAGTTTTCCAGCAAGAGCAGGCCACTTGCTATAGTTACTGCCTGTATCCAAATCTATATTTAACATTTGATCTGGCAGTCTCTAGTAATGGCTGGTTAACTTTTACAAATGTATAAAATTGTGAATAACTCATATTAAAATTTACCAGCAATTCAACCTTGAAAAGAGACACAAGCATTCTGTTTCTTGTATCAGTACAAACATTTCCCATACGTGAAAAAAAAACTTTTTATGAAGCTGTTGCTGGGGGAAATTGAAAGGTTGAACTGCACCAGTCTGTAAAGTGTTTTTCAGTCTGGAGCGTATTGAAAAAGGTCACTCAGTGATCACTTACAGATTCCTCTGTCATCTGTAACAGGGCTAGCAATGCAGCAGCTAAAGTCTAGTAGTCTGAGTAAAGTGCTTCAATGTCAACATCCATTTTGAAAACATCTGCAACTTTGCACAGTTCTGGCCAAGTTACAGGATGATGGAGGCTGAGGACCTGCTTAACTTTAAAGGGACTATTATCATAGTTAAACCACTTCTGCAAGTAACAAAATGCTTTACTATAAAAATTACAGACATCCCTGCACTCCTGCTGTGCCACCATTGGAGTAATGTGCTTTAAGGCAAATAATGCTTTAGCTCCAAAGAACTGGTCATCTAGCCTTCTCTGCTGCTCTTTAAGACTTATCATCACTGTGTACAACTCTGGGACAGAGTGTGTATTACTTTCAAGTTTTGCTTTAGGCTTGTGGAATATCTGCATGATGTAGAGCAGGAAATGCAAGTAGCACTCTGCCTCTGAGATATACCCACTGATGCCATCCTCACTGGCCTCCACAAATCTCCAGATAATGGGGTGATACTCCTCAGACCCTTGACTAATAAAATGACTGCTAATAGCAGGCCACTATTCTACCAGCCTCACCACAGCTAGGAACAAAGATAGCCACCTTGTGACAACATGCTGTATGATCTCCATAAAGTCCTGGTCCAGGAGTGAACAGAAGTCCTTCAATGGTGCCCAGTGTTTTCCAGATGTTGAAAACTCACAGTGCACTTTCAAAACCAGTGTGTATACATCAAACCTTGCAAGGGACTTGCTTGCATGCTTTGCACATTTAGGTATTACATGGCATAAACAGTTTGCTACAATGGTGTGAGGAACTCCAGATTTCAAATGTTTAAAAACAGACCTGTTTTTTTCCATAATTAAATTAGGTATTGTCTGCAGCATAGCTAGACATATTTTGTACTTTTAGTCCTTTCTGCACAAAGCTGTCCTTTATTCTTTTAAGGATGAATTCAGCACTTTTGTTGTGAACCTCATAGAAATTCAGAAGTTTCTGTTATGTACCATGGGTGTAAGTGTAGTCCTGAATAACCTGGGGGAACATTTTCTTGTCCTTTTATTGGATGCACCTGATACCAGTGTGAAATAGGATATGCCACAATCCTGCAGAAGGAGCTCCTCTGAATGGGATTCTAGAACATTCATTACAATGTTGCCAGACTTTGTCTTCTCACAGCTGAATTTCAAAGCAATCATAGAGTTGGGGGTAACTGTCTGTGCAAGGTTACCTCCACATTCCATGGAAACATATGAGTGATTGTATTTCGCACCATGACAAACTGCTGTCACCTCAGCTGCTGTCATTTTGGAAGCTTCACTAGTTGCACTACAAGGCTAAATAAACTCCGTCATTACAAAGTTCTGTTTCTGGAGCTAAAGGCTTTGCTGATGTTTGTCTGACTTCTGGAAGCTTTTCAGTGCCTTTTCTCCATTCCACTTAATAGGAAAGTTGTTCCACAGGATGTGCACTTGGTCATGCCATCTGCATTTGCAACAGATTGCACCCATGAATAACTTCGCTCCCATGCCTTATTATAAATGCATGATGCTTTTACCTGCTTAGACGCGTGCTGTTTCCAGCCTCTTGCTGATGCAGTGACCTTTTTTTTCAAACATGAATCTTGCAGATTCCTTGCTCAGAACCAGTACAGTAAAACAAACCGGCCACTAATGCTAATCCAGACAATACAGTGAAGTGACCAGCAGCAACAGTGTCTTGAGGGACTATGCCATAGTCACTAGCCAGAGGTACTTACTCATGTCTTGTAACTTGAAACTCTCCAGACTTACAGTACAACTTGATATATAGCTATGCATAAGGAAAACAATACATCATGTGGGTGCAAGAGGACATGCAGACTCTAAAGAAGTCAAAGCAGGGGATTCCAAGATGGCCACCGACTAGTCTAGTCCTTACTCTCTGAGCTCCTCACAGCTATTTAACTTTTGTTTTTTTTTTACAACTTTACATCAACCTTTTTCCTCAAATTTTTATACTAAAAGATTTTATAAATCTTTTTCTACGCATTTGGATTATTTTTTCTTCTGGAATTATTATCCTGGGATTTATTTTACCTCAGAACATTCTTGGTCTCTCTGCTGCTGGGACTCCTACTGCTCCAGTCTGTTCCTGGTTCCTGGTATCCTGTTAACTGCATTCCATTTCTGGGCATGGCTACAAAATCTGACTCCATGGAGACTCAGCCTACAAAGGCCAAATATACTTCAATGCTCTCTCCTGAAAAAGATTCAGGTTCAAAAAGACTGAAATCATCTAGACAACCTACAGAAACTTTTAATGTAAGTAAAAAAGATTTAAATGGCTCAAATTTCCTTTTAGAAGAACTAAAAATAGCATTAAAACCAATCCAAAGTGCTATACAAAACTTTTCAGAACAGTTTGCAGACTTTAATAAATCTTTAAAGCAAATAAACGATAGTATTGTTACTATTGAAAATAAAATCTTAGCTTTGGAGGTTAAAACAGACTTATTGGAAAGTGACTTTAAATCTAGAGATAAAACTGTTTCAGATTTACAAGCTAAAATATTGGATCTGGAAGCCAGGAGTCGAAGAAATAACATCATTATTCGTGGTTTACCTGAATCTTATGACAATAAAAACTTGTTATCTGTGACTAAAAATATCTTTGAAACACTGTTAAATTGTGAAGCTTCTTCAAAATCTATAATTGTAGAGAGAGCACACAGAGCACTGCGTACAAAGCAAGATTCTTCCACACCAAGGTTAATTTATACTAAGTTACTAAACTTTCAAGACACTTTCCAGATCCTAGAAACTGCTAATACAAAGAAACAATTCATATGGAAGTCTCACAAACTATCATTTTCCCAAGATCTTCCTGCACAGATCAAATTAAATAGACAAAAACTAGCCCCTATTGTGCTGACTTGATAAAAGAGGGATTAGATTTGAATGGCATATCCTAATACCTTGTCTTTCACAGCTAATGACAAAAGATTTGTATGTTCAGATCCTAAAGATGCAAAAGACATTTTTCTTAAAACATTTAAAAAGCTTCCTGACACTGTATCTTAATATTCTACTGTTAAAGAACTACAATAAGGTTTGATCTTTTCTTTTCTTTAATCTGACAGTATTTGTGTTACATGATTTGTAATTCTGGTGTGACATAATTATATTACCTTAAGTACTTGTCATGTAATTTACACATGATGGATTTGGTGTGACAGTGTGCAGTGACAGGATATATGCTTGTTAGATTTGTGTGGATTAATAGAAGCATTTAAATTCCTGTATTTACTTTTTTCTCTTTCTCTCACATATGCTTGCTGTGTAAATAGATAATATGTTAATTTTACTACAAGCTTTGGAGTTACAGCCTTCTGTGTAAGCTAAATGATTTTTGGAGGGAAAAACATTCCATCTCAACATTCTAGCAAGAAAATCTTCCCCTCAGAGTTCCAGCTGATGCTCTGCATGAACATGCACACTACAGTCTCTCTGAGATGGATGGTGATGTCATCATTTGTGAGGAAAGAAGGACAATTTCAAATACACAAGTCTGCTTGTTTTCAACAAATATTCAATAACACTAACTTTTTAATAGATCTGGCTATTATTTAAAGTGTTTTCTCTTCATAAATGAAGGTTGCTTTTTAAATTTAAACAGATTCATGTCACATAATATATTCAGTGACTTTTAGTGTGTCTGCATGACTTCAAAACAAGCTGCTACTTTCATAAAGCAGAGTGAAAATGTTTCTGGAAACAAATGAACAGGTTAGTTTTATATATTAAAATTCTAAAGGATGTGTAAAGAAATGAACATATTTTCCTATTCAGAATATTTTTTCATACAATATTTTATATTATACTGAAGTGTTTAATTTGACAAATGTTACAAAGTATACCTGTTCATATGAAAGTTTCATGTTCTTTCTATTCTCTGCTCTCTCTCTTCTCAGAGGCTGGATGTGATATTTATGATTAGTAGTTTATGTTTAAGAAAGCCTTTACTTATTTGAAAGGTTTGAAATAACTATCTTTAATATGATTAGCTGAATCTACCTGTATATATTTAAGCCCTTAGATTTACTGCATTTAGCTTGCTTGTTTCTGTTTTAATTAGATGTTCAAAATGTTTACTTTAAAAGCCTTGTCTTTTCATGCTGTTTTGCTATATTACATCTATAGCTTAGAAGAATAGTATGGCTACATAACCTAACAGAGTCATTAGTAAAATATTCAAAAAGTAGATTTAAAATTATATGTATGCACATTGTTGTACATCCAGTCCAATATATATGATGCTGTTTAAGTTACTATTTAATAATATAATTATACTTTATTCATGTATATTAACTAGTGTTAAAACCTTACAGCTTATAATATTTCATTTTGAATAGTTCCTGCACTATTATTATCTAGTTAATAGATGCATCTCCAGACTGAATTGTTTTTCATTTTGAGATATGGTTGCTTGGTAGTTGTTTTTGCTTTATTTGAACTATAACTAAATACTCATTCTACAGGTATTAGTGCTTTTATCATACTAATGGTCATGTTGATTAATGAAATTATCACTAAAGTACTAAAGAAGGTTCAGTAGATAGTGCATGACTATTATCTTTAGTTCAGTAATGCTATGCTTATTTACTTATATTATAATGTTACCAGTTGGTTTTGTTATACTTATATATGTTATCTTACATATCTTTCAGTTTTAATTGTATTACTTCTTATGATAGAGTGTTCTAGTTAAGCAGAGTGTGATTTATTTATTATTTACTTGTTTCTCTTTCTCTTGAAATACTTGAGGAAATACATTTAATCACTATAAATTTCAATTTAAGGATAGGAGCTTTAGATTAGTATTAGAAGTAGGGATTAAGCATGTTGGACGTCTTGAAATTAGTTAATTTTGTATATATTTTTAGTAGTATTACTCGGACTTTATGTTATGTTAGGCTTCCTTTGAGTAATTTGTATTCTAACTTGAGGTTATTATTATCTATAATTACAATGTTTTTTTATGTTCTTCTGCTCTTCCTTTATCACAGGGGATTGGTGGGTAGGCACTAGGGTTAGGATAAAGGTTATTATTATACATTTCATGGTTCTTAAAAAAACTTTTTTCTTTTTTTTTCAACAAATGCTATTTGATGACTTGCTTGAATACTTAAAGACTGTTTTTTCTTTTATTTTTTTTTTCTTCTTTTTAATGTTGTGTTGGATTTGCACCTTGAGTTCACTTTTATAGCATCAATAATGATTATACTTGTAGAATATGCCTGTTGACATAATTTTAGATTCTTGGAATGTTAGAGGCATTCAAGATAAAGCGAAAAAGTCACTATTATTTCATATGATCTTTAAATCACAGGCTAACATTTGTTTTATTCAAGAGACCCATATTTCACGTATTGATTGGAATAAAGAGTTAAAAAAATGGATCAAAAAGATTATAGCTTCAGGTGACTCATCTAACTCCAGAGGTGTAGCTATAATCATTAAACAAAAATTCATTGGGAATATTATTGATGAGAAATTTGATGATGAGGGAGGTGGTGCTTATTTACCGCTTCTATTGCTGGTTTGGACAAACCCTTATTAATTTTAAATCTATATGGCCCATGTAATTCACAACATTTGTTCATTTCAAAATTTACAATATTCTTGCATCCTATAAGGATCATCATATTATAGTGGGTGGTGACTGGAATGCAGTTATAAACCCTGTAATTGATCGTTCCGCTCCACTGTCACCTATAATCTTCAATCTACTCTGGCTATAAATGATTTGATGACAGAATATAATTTAATAGATCCCCTCCGCACTGTTAAAAATATAAACAAGAATGATATATATACTTATTATTCTAAGTGCTATCATTCGTGGTCCAGATTAGACTTCTTTCTAATTTCAGATTATATTTCAAAATATATTGTGGACTTTACTACAGAACCCAGATTCTTTTCGGATCACTCAAGAATTTCACTAAAATTGAACATAAAACCCAATATCAAAAATAAAACTATGTTTAATAAGTGGACCTTAAATAATAACTTATTGTCAAATGAAGATATTTGCAAACAAGCTTCAGAAATCCTAAATGAAATGGTGAATAGTCTTGAATCATCAGGCATTCCTTATGACATACAATGGGCTGCATGTAAAGCAAGATTAAGAGGTTTATTTATTAGTAAAGCTGCTTTTTTCAAAAAACAATACTTTAAGAAAGAGGAATTCTTAAAATCAAGAATTTCTTCGCTGGAAAATCATCTTAGTCTGAACTATGATGCTACTTTAGAAAAACAAATTTTTGATTGTCAGAAAGATTTAATTCTGCTTCACCAAAATAACCTCTCCTTAGCTGAACAAAAGCTACTTGCTTCATATTCAGAGTGGGCCCAGGTTCCATCTAAATTGTTAGCAAGAATTATTAAAGTTAACTTCAGAAATCCAAATATTACATCTTTATCTTATAATAACAGATTATATAATACTGATGAAGAGATTATTCAACTTTTCACCTCTCTTTACACTGAGTTATATTCAGGTTCTTCTAATTCTGTTAAAGATAATCACTCAAAACTCTTTTTAGACTCTTTGCAGTTCCCTAAACTTAATGATAATCAGCAAAAACTACTTTCTACCCCTATATCGGTACAAGAAATCTCGGATTCAATAGATAATCTTAAATTGGGTAAATCTCCGGGACCTGATGGTTTTACTCCAGAATTTTTCAAAACTTTCAAATTGGTAGTTCTTCCCTTTCTATTTAAAGTTTACAATCATATAAGAGTTAATGATATCTCAGATATTCATTGGAACACATCCAAAACCATTCTAATTCTAAAAATAATAAAGATAAATCTGACCCAGTAAATTATAGACCCATTTCTTTAATTAACGTGGATATTAAGATTCTGTCATCTATTCTGGCTAACAGATTGAAACGGATTTTACCCTCAATTATCTCGTCAGATCAATCAGGTTTTATGTCTCAGAGACATGCTTGGGATAATACTCTATCTTTAGAGACTATACTTCATCTCATTAAGAAAAATCCAAACCCTATATATGCTTTGATTATAGATGCATCAAATGCCTTTGACAGAGTATGTTGGAACTTTCTATTTCAAACTATGTTATGTTTTAATATTCCTTATTCTTTATAAATTTTTTAAAGTTTTTTTAAAGAAAATGTTTATTAGACTATACATTAATGGTCAATTTTCTGCTTCGATAAAGATCACTAAAGGAACAAGACAGGGTTGTCCATTGTCCCCTTTTCTTTTCAACATTTACTTAGAACCTTTGCTATTGTTTATTACTCAAAATACTTTTCATAACATCCTAGAATTCTTAATACTAATATTCATTTCTCTGCTTTTATGGATGATTTAGTAATCTACTTTCAAACTCCATTATCTGATTACAGAAAAATAATGAATTCTATTGATTATTTTTCTTTGGTTTCCAACTATCTTTTAAATTCTACAAAAACTCATATTTTCCCTTAAATCATTTAGCACACAAATCTTTTTGTTTCCAGACGATCATTTTCAGTTTACTTATAATATAAAATATTTAGGAATCAATTTAGAACACAATAATAAATCTTCCTTTCAAAATAATATTAATAAATTATGGAACTCTATATTGTCTGATATGGACAGATGGAAGCATCTTAACCTTTCATTTCTTTCAAGGGTGGCCATTATTAAAATGAATATTCTGCCTAAATTTCTTTACCAATTCTCATCATCTGATCAGATAATTTCAAAAAATTTTTTTTGAGTCTGTAAATAAAGCTTTGGCAAAATTCATATGGTTCCCTAAATCTGTTAGAATTTCCTATTCTAGATTGGCATTTTCGAAGGACAAGGGAGGTTTGGGTTTACCTAATCTTTATCTCTATTATTTGATTGTCTCATCCAATAAACTTTTTACTATCTCTAAATTCAATAACACTTCTTATCCAAATCACTCTTTATGGATACAATTATGGTATAATTATGTCATTTCTAATAATTTAAATCCTGAAGCTATTCCCTTTATCTCTCTGGATAGTTTATTTATTAAAAATATATCTACAGTATTTAAACAAAAGATTAGAGATTTCCAAACCTTACTCAAAATGTGTAAACTAGAAAAGATCTCGCACCATGTTCAGCCAATTCATCTAAACCCAAATATATTATTGGACAATAAACATTTGAACTTAACAAACTATCCTTTAATTAAAAATCTAAAAGTAGGAGATGTTTTGAAATATCTTGACTTGCCTTTATCTGACTGGCGTAAGTTATTGAAAGTAAACTGGAATTACTCACCAATTCTTACACAACTAAGAGCAATAATTAAAAACAAATTTGTATCTCTGGTCCCCATAGACTCACAATTGAAAAACCTTAACACGATTATCAAAATACTTTCATCATCTGATAAAATGCTCTCAAACTCATATAAATTAATTAATTCTTTAATGATGGACCACAACTGTCTTTTATCTAATGTTTGGTTGAATTATAATTCCCAATTGTCAGAATCTCAGAAAATTCTGGCTATTAGACACACTAAGGAATTTATCCATTTTAAAAAATTAGCATGCACACAATTAATGATTAATAATGATGCCTACTTTATCCCAATCAAATTAAACAAATTTAACCCAAATAAGTCCCCTTCGTGTTCATGCTGTTCTCATCCCCAAGCAGACCTCCTTCATATTCTATGGTATTGTCATTTTTCTCACAGATTGTGGACATCTTTGAAAGTCAGACTGCAGAAAATGGGATATCAAAAATCCACGTTGACGTGGGAATTTGCTATTCTACATATTCCATTGATTCATCTTTCAAAAGTTGATATTCATGTTATCATTTTTATTTGCTCATTAATAAAACTTTATATAATACAAAATTGGATTGATCATTCTAAATTAAAATGGGTTACTTTCCAGAAAATGGCTTTTAAATTTATTGATGCTCAAAGATACTTAGGTGGAAGTAACTTATAAAAATCTCATGAAGGTTGTTATCACTAGATGAATTGTTATATGTTCATTTATGCCTTCTTGTTATGTATAATCTTTTAATTGTCTTGCTATTCATATAATTAATAAAAAATTTTTTTGAGAAAAAAAAAAAAGAAGTCAAAGCAGTCCTCATGAAAAATTAATAGTGGAGGTTAAGGCAGTAACAGTTATTGCGGTGTCAGCCAGCTGTTACACAGATGAACCTGGCACAGACAGAAGACCAAGCAGATCCAACACAGAAGCCATTCAACTGAGATTAAAATCTGGGGATGAAATACTCAAGCAACAACAGTAACTACTGTGTCAAGACCCTCAACTGTTGCACACATGAACACGATGCAAAGCTGTCCAGTTGAGAATAAAGCCTGGACACAGGGAGCTACAGCAACTAAAGTCATGCATGCAGAGACATACAGCTAGCCCACAGGATGATCAGGATGAAATATACAGCAACTCAGCAATTAAAATCTACTCAGCAATTGTAATAACTTATGTACAGCTAAACTAGGCATGTTTTAAGTACTTAGATGAAGGTCTGATTTGATTAAATTAATGCAATGCCAAAAGGAATGGAGGGCAGAGGCACAAAAATCAGATACAAATTTTAAATATTGCTCTTACAAACTTAGAAATTTGGTAGGATAACAGTTTTTGCTCTATCTTGAATTTCCACAAAGATAAGAAGTCTAAAACACAAATGAATTGCTACAAATATACATGGTATATGAAAAATAGAAAAGATATGAGACAAAAAAACTACAAATTCTGTTTTAGAAAGTGTCACAATACCTCTCAACCTTTTAGCACAAGAAATCTGGACAGCACTAATCACAGGGGGCATAATTACTTTTTATAATCTTAGAAAGTAGCTAGGATAACACTTTTTGCCTTTTATGTATTTCCTCAAAGACATGAAGTTTAACACACAAATAGTGGTCATTGTTTAATGAATTCAACCCTCAAAGATTTGCTAAAAACCCACACAGACTTTGAGAAATGGAATAAAAGAAATGAAGCAAAACTTGTAGATTCTGTTCTAGAAAGCATCACAATACCTCTCAACCTATTAGCACAAGAAATCTGGACAGCAATAATCAGAACAGGGGCAGAATTACTACTTATAATCTTAGAAAACACTTAGAACAACAGTTTGTGATCTATCATGCATTGCCTCAAAGATATGAAGTCAAAAACAGAAATGTCATTTAAGGACTTCAACCTCTCAACTATTACAGATGAGTGCACCTCCAGACATTTCTGCAATTACGTCCTACTGTGTCTCTAGGCGACAAATATTGCTTGTTCATGTTTGCATTAATAATTCCAAAAACATGCTGCATACAAGGTATCAGAATATTTTATCATGAAGCACATATGATGGCAAACACAATTGCATTGATAGTTCCACTCTGTCAATAAAAAAAATGGTATAACAATCAGACCTTCAAACCAATGAACTCAGAAAAAAAAAATAAATGGTCTGGGCACACTGGAACAGGCTATAAATTATTTAATTGGTAAAACAAAATAAAGTACAAACACTTTCACCCTGTTGAAATGCTGGGCTTTTGCAAATAAATGAAAAAAACAAACATCATACACTACCATATTTACCCATATTTTGGGAGTGGATAGGGCACAGTCAATGTCATTTGAACAAGTGGAATTGACACAGTGAATGGCGACCATACTACTGTAATTCCAAAATGGGGTCACAAGATGAGAATGCAGCAGCCCTTTACTCTGAAGTTTTTTTTTGTAGTCAAAGATGACATTCAGCAATGGTGGGATTAGGCTACCACAAAATAAATGCTTCCAGTGTCCACTGTGTGGGCTTCTTGCTTCAGAACTGGACATGATCTATGGTATGGACTGGGTAGAATTATGGGACCATGCAAGAGTACCCCTAGGTGATGTACCAAGTGCTGAGCCAATGAGCACCACTACTCAAGAACTGGGCTTCATTTATGAACAGGGATACCAAGCTGTGACTATGAGTCCACAGGTGATACTAATGCTGTCTGTCAAACAATATGTATAATCTTGCACAATACAGCCTGTGCACATCCACCACATATCTGCAACCTCACTTAGTCATGGTTTGCATGGTTTCAGGAGGCAAACCAAATAGCAGCTGCAGTATGTTTCAAAGATGCATCTATAGAGGCACCAGTGACCACAGGAACAAACTGCAATCAATTTCAGAGACAAATGTCTACCTTCTGTAATCCATTGACTTTTGTTCCACACAGCTAAATTACCACACTTTATAACTTTCTGTATTTTTTAACATCTTGCCCTTACTTTTTGTACCAGCCCTTTAAATCACACGAAAGTCCCCCGTGAATAGAATTTTTGTGTTAACAGTCACATAGTCTAATATTTGATGTAATAAATTCTCTGTTTCTTTGCAAATTGATTGTGTATATAATGCTATAATTCTATAAACGTTTCCCACCTCATATCCACGACAGTTAATTTTCCCATCCTCCCAGCATTACATTGAGTATTTCTACTGTTTCTTTATACAATTCAGCTACTCCAGAACAACTTGCACTTCCTAGGTTCCTTATTACATTTCCACCCCATAATGTTTATGATTGCAGCCTTTCTTCCCTTAGGTTCATGGGTTCATGGGTTCATGGGTGTGTACTAGGCTAATGGCCCTGGATCCTTTACAAGCCTAGCCCATAGGATTACCCTGGAATTGTGTCACCCGACCTTAGTTCTCAGTGTCTCTGTCGAGTAGAGCCATTGGAGTGATCCCAAGGGTGAATTTTCTATTTTCCTTCCACTCATCAAAATTTCTCTTGAAGAGGGCCAGTAAGGTGCTCTGTTTGACATGTATGGGAAGTCTATTCCATCGCATGGGCAGCATCTGGGTTATGAACCTGTCCCTCCAGCATGCTCTGTTGACTGTGGTAATGTGGTTGAGGTCTCTGGAGCGTATGGTGCAGAGGGATTGGGATTTCTTTAGATGTAGCATTTCTAACAGAACTGGGTCAGACATGGCTTTGTAAGTCAAACAGAGGTTGCCTCTAAGCAGGCGATACATGACAGAGAATAGTTGGAGTTTTTTGAGTCTGTCCATATAGGACAAGTGTTTAAGACCTAGGCTCCTCTTTGTGAGGTACTTTTGAAGCCTCTCCAGTTGTTGCAAGCGTCTAGTGAGGTACATGCCAAATGGGGCATTGTACTTGATGAATGGCCTAATGAGGGAAGAGTAGAGGGAGACAATGACTTCTTTCTTCCTGAATGCAAAATCCTTAGTAATAGGATGTGCCACATAGAAGGACTTTCTGACCACAGTGGCAATGTGGTGGTCAAAAGAGAGGTTGCTGTCAACCTGTGTTCACAGATCTCTTATAGTGCCTTCTGTGATCAGTGGACTACCATTGATGTGGTAATTCATGGGAACTGGGTTTTTCCCAAAAGGGATGATGACACATTTTTGGCATTGAGCTTAAGGCCATGGTTCTGACACCATTTGTTGGTCTCAGTGAGACCTTTCTGTAGGATGTCATGATCACTTGTGGAATTAATAATAGCTCCCAACTTGCAATCATCTGCACACTTTGTCAGCCAGAGTCCATTCCTGTTTGGCCTGGACTACAGAGAAGTAGATACCAAACTGGAGATTACCCAGGACCGAATCTTGTGGGAATCCAATCATGACTGATCAGCAGTCTGACCTGGAGTCAGCTACTTTCACACTATGGGTCTATCTGTGAGCCAGTTTGCAACCAACCTAGTGATATAGGGGCTGATGTCTAGCTTAGTGAGTTTTTCTATGATTCCTGAGTGGGGAAAGGTATCAACGGCCTTAGCCAGATCAAGGTAGGCTGTATGAACCACCCTGCCTTCATCTATAGCTCTGGTGACTTACTCAAAGAAGTCGACCAAGTTGAGCAGGCATGATCTACCCTTCATAAAACCAAACTGTAGGAGATCCAGAGTTTGGAGATTCCCTATATCCTTGTTTATTAGGTCCATGATAATGCATTCCATAGCTTTGCATATCAGACTTGTCAGGCTAATGGGGCAATAGTTCCCAAGGTCTGTAGTCACTCCTCCTTTGTGAAGAGAGATGACTCTAGCAGTGTGCCATTCGGTAGGGACAAAGCCTGAGGTGAGGCTGTTATTGAACAGGGCACACAGATGAGGTGCCAGTTCACACTGTAGTTCACGTAGAACACAGCTAGGGATATTGTCACATCCAATAGAAGCTCTATTCTTGGCCTTGGACAGTGCTGTTTTAACCTGTGCAGCAGTAATACTGGGTGCCTGGCAATCTACTGGCATTATGATTGGGCCTTTGGGGGGGGGGTGAGAGGGATAAAGTTGGCATTGAATCTGTCAACTCAGTATAGGAGATACCATTGTGTAGCTCAGAGAAAATATGGGTATTGCCATGGAGATTCTTTACATAACTATAGAAGGCATTGTGGTTGTCTTTACTATCTGCTGCAATTCTGTTTTCATAGCTAGCTTTAGAGGATTTGATGAGGGATCTCAACTTTTTGTTGAGGCTGATAAGGGAGGTTTTCCAGTCTTGGGACTTCACCTTATTCTGCATCAGTTTCCTCCTCCTGTTGTAGAGTTTGTTTATGGCATGGCAGGGGACCACCAGATTGGCTTCCTTTTTTTGGAAGAGAGCATCTTGGTTCTATTGGGTATGGCGAGATCCATGCATTTGTGTTCATGATCATACAGTGCATTAGTGTATGATTTGGCAGTCATGCAACTATTCTCCATTTGCAGGGTGCCATAAAGTTAGCCACCACTGTTTTTAGGAGCCTAAAGTTAGCTTTGGAGAAGTTTTTCATGGTGGTTACCCTTTGTAGAGGTGGGGTGGGGGTGGGAGGGATGTGGATTTCCAAGTTGATTAGTTTGTGGTTGGATCTAACCAGGAGTTGACTATTGATGTAGAACAACATTTGCCCATGTTAGTAATGACTAGGTCAAGGATGTTGCTACCTCTACTTGGGGACAAGAGTCATACATCTTGTAAAATAATAACATCCACATGGGGTGAAAGGAATCATACATCCTGTAAAATAACAACATCCACATCACACTTTGCATACCATTGCATTATCTCTATCCTTCTTACAATTCTAATAATTCTGTTTGCATTTACTGAAAGTACTCTGAAAGTGTTGTTTTTACTTCTTTTTAAGTTTAGGAGAAATATTTGCAAATGTTCATTTTTCTTATTTTCACTTTTTACACTATGGAATATTTTCCTTGGTTTATGCACATATAATCATTATCCTTGGTATCAGGTTTTTCACTCGCTAGGACTTAAAATTCTTACTGTCAAACCCTTCTCCTGACTTCTCTTCTTGCATGGAAACTCTCTCCTCTTTTTCCCCCTCCGTATTTTTTCTTCTTCTACAGTTTCTATTTCACTCTCTCCCTCTGCCTATTGCCGTCCTTCCTCATGTATGTTTTCTTCCCTTTCCATTTATTTTCGTTATTTTCTGTTTGCTTTTGAGTATCCATCCAAAAGTCTTCATTTTTCATTCCAGACTTTCTATATCAATCAAAAACTTTTTTTTTTTTTCATTTCAGTCTCTCATACTATTATATTGTTCCCAAAATATCCAGAAAAAATCATAATCATGTTCACATCCTCTGTTTTTGTATTTTCTTCACATACCTAATTCCAGACTTTGTTTGTCCTTTCAAATCCTAACAAGCATATTCTGCAGATTTTATTTAATTACAATATATACATAGCCTATTATACATGCCGTAATATAACATGATCCCTTTTGCAGGTAATTTGTTAATCAGTAGTCTCCATAAAAAATTCCGACACATCTTAACGCACCAAACTCTTGACTTTCTTTTCCTTATAACCTCAACTTTCTCATTTCCCAATCCCTCTCAAGGATTAATATAATCAGATTATATATCATGTTATGATAGCATTCTTTTGTATGAATGCACTGGTCTAAAAGTATGCATACATGAGTTTTATAAGTGTTTTTTATGAGTTTTTATTGTGTCTTTATATTCATACATATATGGTTATTTGTTATATATGCATTTCTTATGTGCAGAAAGAGAGAAATGTTTGTATGTATTTGTTTTATATCTTTATCTTTGTATGAATGCACTGGTCTAAAAGTATACATACATGAGTTTTGTAAGTGTTTTTATGAGTTTTTATTGCGTCTTTACACTCATACACGTTTGTTATATATGCATTTCTTATATATGTTTTTATAGTAGTTAGAGGTTGTGCAATAGGCTGTCTGCATAGCTGTGATAGAAGGTTTTCATGGGTTATTAACAAGTTAATTTATTTAATTGAATCAATTAAATCAACTAAGTTAATGGGCTGATTCAAATTTTTGTATAAAGTACAGAGTACTGTTATCCATGGTTGTAAAAGGTCTGATGAAGTGGTGTGAGCAGCACTATGAAAGCGCTTACTTACAATAAATAATTTTTCATCTTTTAACATAGAACTCTGTACTTCTTGGCAAACAATGGTGACTTCTTTGGCTGAGGTTTGGATCACTAGCTGTTTTTCTGTGGTTTACATTTTCTATATAACCTAACCTAAAAATAACAGGATTAATCAAATACACTTTCTTTATAACTAGTAACCTAAATGTTTCCAGAAATTGCTTATTCTTTTTTAAATTTTCCTCCTGCTGCCTCCCATTGTTTTACTTCCTCCACCTTACCAAATGCTATTGTAAGTCAATTTTTTTGATCAGCAAAGCAGATATCTTCAATGTTAGTTACATCATCTAAATCCTTACTTTCAATTTATTCAACTGTAATCCCACTTTCTTTAAAGTATAATTCAATAATATCACTATTTTTTTCAAATAAATATAATTCCTTGCAATAACTATAACATCATCAGTGTTTGATAAAAAATTAAAACCTCAAAGAATTAGGTATTTTATATGCCCCCTCACTTTATGTACCACTCATACCACAAGCAACAAGATTAATCACTAAAGAAAATAATGCACTACTCATAGGACAGCCCTGTCTTATACCTCTCTTCACATGCACCTGCAGTGTAAACCATCAAGTAACCATTACTCTGAAATTATTATTATATGTCATTTTTAGTAAGTTCATTATTTTTCCTTTAAGCCTACATCAAAATATCCTATAAACATTTATGACTGACATCATCAAATGCCTTACTTATATCAGCCATCATAAAATTGGTACCACTCCCTCCTTAAAGCATGTCCTCTACTATCTCACTTACCACAATTAATAATTCATGGCTTCTTCTACTTTTCAGTCCATACATATTAGGTAACATTACTTCATGCATAACATTCTCAGACCTCAGTAGTATTATTTTAATTAGTATTTTACAGTCTGTATTATTCAGTGTAATCAGCCTCCAGGCTTTCATGTTGTTGTTTTTCTCCTTTTCCATACAAACCTTATAATACCTTTTCATATATTATTTTCTTGACCCTCCATTATCAAATAATTTATTCCCTGGCAATGAGCCCCCTTTTAACAGCTTAAGCACATTAACTAATTCATCCAAGTAATCTCACTTTGCAAACTTACAGTTGCTTCTACAGAAAAATTATTTTCACCCCATATGGTATTACCTTCAGAGTACTTTTTCTATAAATCTTGGCATAAATGTTCATGATATCCATAACATCTTTTTGTTTCCCGTTACTCATCTTTCATTCCCCTTAACACACACTTGCCATACTTAACATTGTTGCCAGATATGAAGATATCTCTTATTTCTTTCCTCTAACAAAATATTTAGTAATTCCTTAACATTATTTTTACTTTTCTCATAAATCTCCTTTTTATAGAAAAATCACTATTATTTTCATCGAAACTAGTGTACATACTTTCTCTTATCTTTTCATACCCTTTTCTATCTTCTTTCCTTAGCTGTAATTCCACACATAGATACACGTCTGTACTTTTATTTAAATATAATCGATCACAATATCCAAGACTTACAAAAAGCTCCCATGGTGTTATGCATCTTACAAAACTGTCCATTTTCCTGATTTATTTAATCTAACTGCAGCACCTTTTCAGATAGTCTTCTTATACCATTTCCTTTTTTTATAATATCACAATTTCTCCTACTTCAATCTAAATACAAAAGTGTTCCAAAAAAAATGTGACCATAACACCACCATCTTTTGCAGTTAGATGTTCAGGCATCAAAATATAGCTCTCTCTGTTTTCAGTAACCCTCTTTTATATGTAAAATGTCTTGTATTTCATTGTCTTAAGCAACCCCCCCTTCATTACCTCCTCCAATTTTTTAACATCATGATTTACCTTTTTTCAGTATTATTCCTCAAACTGCAGTTAAGATCTCCCATTATATTTCTCATTTTAACCATAACATAAGGTATCATTTCATCAAATAACTCTTCCCTTTCCTTAACATCAGCACACGAGTATACCCCAATTAGTCTGAATGCATTCTTATTCCATCTGATGTCTACCACAGTTATTCTTCCATCATAAACAATGTGAATGTCTAACATCTTGATTCTATCATTAAACAAAATGTAATTCCTGAAGATTGCCCATTTCCTAAATTCCATGCAATGTTGTGTTCCCATAATTTTTCAGTTTTCATTCTGTCTTCAAGAAGTATAAACCTTGCATGTTATAAACAGATATCAGTACACAAAACTATATATCATTGTAATATTGATAATCTTCTGATCTTATTTATAAGATGGTTGACATTAATCAAGGCAACTGTAACATTATTCCTTTCCCCTTTGAAACTTTTAGAGGAATATTTCTAAACCATAATTTCCTTACTCTTACCCTTTGTCCTATAGTATTTCCCCTCCAGTCTAACCAATCCCTCCACTTTCCCTTCTTCCTGATCTGAATGCTCACTTAATAGTTGTCCAACCATGTTTCATGTCTCAGTTCCAGCTTCCTGGAAGCCTGTATGTACATCATTTTCTTGAACAAAATAAGTTTCTTCTTTATTCACTTCCCCCTTCTTATCCATCCTTATTTGCATTATTGTTATATGATTCACTTTTTCGATAACTTCTACATTTTCATCTTGTACTGTTACACTTTATTTTTGCACATGTTCAACCAAAAAGACCTTCTTCCTCACATACCCCACATGCCTTTTTGCATTTATTCATTGTATGACGTCTTCTCTCTCCACACTGGTTGCACTTATTCTTTTTACTGTCTTGAATGAAATGTTTTGTGGTCCCTCAAAAATAACAGGTTTCTAGTTGGCCTTGGCACTTTAAAGTTTCCCTAAAGCCTTCCACAAATATCACAATAAGTAAATGCTGCAAAACACCTAGCTTTACATTTAAAACAACAACCATTTCCCAACCTCCATTACATGTTGTTTTCTTAATATTTTTAATTTTGTCACAGCATTTAAGTAAACATCTCTTTAATTCTTCCTGTTCTGTAACATCACCTCTGAATTGCAGAGACAAGTGCTTTTTTTTCAAATTCAGTCTTTGACCATCAAAAATATGATTGTTCCACGGATAAATGTCTTTTAATTTTTACATTCATTTTGGAATTAATGCAGCAAAAAATTACTTTGAAATGTAAAGTCACAAAAGGCTCTTTAAATAAATAAAAGACCTAACAGTTCTTACAGACAATCCCAATGCAGTATATAAACTGTCCCACATAAAGTACTGCCCGACAACAGCACCATTTCTAGTTCTTCGGCACACAATGTTCCTTTTTTTGTAAAGAAAATCATTTATAATACCTTTTCTTGCCTCTTGTAACCACTGACCACTTCTGAAAAGTTTTACTTGTAGTCTAATAAGAGCCTTCTCTACCAGTATCTTTATCAAAAACTTGTTCTTTCTGTTCCACATCCTTAGTAAACACACAATCTGCAAGCTCACCCCATGACACAGCAAATATATCTCCTGTTCTGTCTTGTTAAGCAAATCCAGCAATTTTTCATTCTGCATTCCACCATCCTCCAGCTTTTTGCAATGCTTCCTTGCACAGAATCAGTCTAAGAAGCAGCTAAATGCTTCTTATCTGTATCCTCCACTACAACAAAATCAGCTTCAGATAGCTCCACAATAGCATCTACTACCTTATCTATCATGATTTCCTTCTGTTCAGCATCCTTCTCCATATTCTAAATGATATGACACAGCTGTCCTTCATGCTGTTACTTCTGCTAGCAGCCATCTTGAATCACTTTCCAACACTAGTGACAGTCCTCTGGTATAATCTAGTGCTCAAAAAGAGTAGGGGAAGTTCTCCAATTGGCCAAATTTCCCATAGTAGTATCATTATCACCTCAGGTCTTCCCCGAAAGAAGAAACTAACAAGTAGTCACTTCCACAAATACGGATACCAACTCCAGAAAGGGAGTATACCAAATGTATAATGCTGAAACACTACCATAAAGTGACTCAATTCCTGAAAGGAGGCCACTAGTCCAGTATGACTAACAGTCAGCAAAGGACACGTAAAAATTAAATAAAAAATAGACCTATATCTGTTATTAACTTGGTAGTTTTGTTCTATGCAAACATCCTTACCAATAGATTTGAGTAGCTAATGGTAACTTTATATCTAAAAATCACCAGGGATTCATTAAAAACAGTGGAGGCCCAGAACTGAACAAAGTCTCTCTGAATATACAAATACATGCAAAAAGCACCGAGTGAAATGCAAATGTGTTGATTGACTGTCATAGAACATTTCATATTGTAAAATAGGTCTTCCTCTGTGATGTATTATCAAAATATGGATTCTCCCCAACTTTTTTTTTTTTTACAAGAAGCATATTTATTAAATTATCACTTATGACATAGGCAATATATAAATGAAAACAAACCACACTGGCATAGACCTAGGTCAAGTATTTTACATCACAGACTGTACTGACATAATTTTACTTGCAAACATTATACATCACTTGTAATCTAACAAATCATTGTCAGTCAAACATTACACAACTCATTCAAATCTTGCCTTCTTTTAAACCTCATTCCCCCGTGTATGTATTGTTCCAACAGTTCCCATTGTTTTCCTATGTAATTTGTTCCTACCCATTTCTAAAGATCCTGATTACAGTTGTTTTATCTCTGTTAGTATATTCACTACTTCTAGTACAGTTGGTTTAGATTTTGGTTTCCATTTTCTAATAATTGCTTTTTTGGCAGCTACTATAATTAGACTCAATAAGGCCTTACGATAGCTAGGCAATTCCAATTCTGTATCATAGCTCAGAAAAATGATTTCCCTAGTTACACCAATTTGCTTACCGAGTATCCCTGACAGAGAATTCTGCAGGGAATCTTTAAAGTCTGCCAACTCATTACACTGCAGAAAATATGTTCCCAGTTACCTTTTTTCTTCCCCATTACACATCCAGCATTTTCTGTCTACCTGAGGAAAAATTCCCTGGAGTCTACTTGGGACATTAAAATATCTATGTAAACATTTCCAAGCAAAAATTCTAAATCTTCTTGATTCTGTTGCGTATTTGGGAGACAAACATATATCTTCCCCTTGTTTCTTTGTGAATTGCTTATTCAGTCTCTCTTCCCAATCCTTTCTAACCTCCTTTGATTGATTCTTATAGTTATCATGCAATATTTTGTTTGCTCTACTAATTATTCCTTTTTCAACAGCAGCTTTTATTCTACATTCTATTAAAAGCTTTACCAGTACTTGTCTTTCATTTAAAGCCCCCATATTTCTTTCTCTTTGCCTTTATTAAGAAATGTAAACATCTTATAAACACGTACTCTTGGGTTGATACTAACAACACATGCAAGGTACTGGAAAATAATGTCCTTTCTCAACTTATTAAGTCATCTTAATAATCCCTACTTAGAAAATTTCACAATAACCTTTCCTCAAATAGTATCCATGTAACAGACCAGAAGATTGTGTCATATTGTTAAATCACCCAAATTGGACCTTCTCACCTGTGTTAGACAGAATTAAAATTTTCACTACATGGTCAAGCCTGCAAGTTAACTATTAAAACACATTATCTTCCTTGTCACAAAACAAAAAAAATCTGGCCTAAAAAATTGAAATCATTGCCCAATGCACCTAGGTCAACAATGCACATACATGGGAATTCATATAACAGCAAATAGAAAATTAGAAAAAATTAAATCTTAATTCAGTGATATAACATATTACACACCAGTTTGCTAAATGGAAGCATAAAATTTTTCATTTTTTATCCAAGATCCATGTTAAAAAATATATTTATTCTTCCCAAAATACTATCTGTACTTTGGCATCTACCATATCTAACATGAGCTAATGTTGTTCAAAAGAAATGTTTTCATTATTTGCAGCTAGGCCAAAACCCTAAAACATCTAGAAACAAAAGGTACTGAAGTTTAGGTGAAGGAGGGTGGGGTGTACCTAATATTTGTATATATATATGGTGTTGCAGTCATAGGACAACACTACTTCCAGGCCAGAGATAAATTGAGACATTTCTGGTTTGAGATGGAGTTACAAATTATATTGTAGATTAAACTACATATGAAAAAGAATGCCCCTTTGAAAATATGGGTTCTGAGAACAGACATAAATGTTGTGAAAACAGTTTTTGTCTATAATTAATATGGATTATAGAACATAAGAGTATGCAGTTGTTTAGCAGAATATGGACTAATACTAAAATTACAAACAATAAAGAGAGAGTTTGGTATAAATGTATTGTGAAAGGTAAATGTTACCTCATGGATATTTGGGATGCAACACCAAATACTTTCAGCCACTATAGGGTTTACAACAGCAACGAAATGCATGGGATATTGTGATGGCAATACTTCCAGCTACTATCAATTCTGGGATGAAATCTGAGTGCTTGAGCAGGATATGGATTGCATGGCTTTCCAAAGTCAAGTGCAATCCCTACCATCAACCTCTAGGAGACTAGTGGGTGAGACAGAGCAAACTCCCCTGCAGTAAATTAAGAAAAATTGGAAAAGCCACTGCATTGCATATTAGGAGAAACAGAATGGAGCTATATATTATACAACTTTGCAAATACTAATGTCCCCTTTCTTACATAAAATACATACATGAAAATGATCTGAATATGGCACTATTCCCCTGCTGAATTTAAATATAGGTAAAAATATGCCACTGGATTGTTGGCGAAGCTGTACTGCTCTAGTGATTACTTTCAAATGATTAAGCAATACACAGGCATCTTTACATGATGGACATAGGTAATAGATAAAATTAGAGGGTCAGCTCATCTCACTACCACCTTCTGGCTTTGTCCTTAATACTTCTTTATTCATATAGACCAGAGTAATGCTTTCCATCCTCCTCATCACCATTTTTAGGAATTGGAAAGCAATAACACATGACTGGAAAAAAAAATGCTTCCTGAACACATTTCATAGCTTAAGTAAGTGTTCAAATACGCATGTAGACATGGATGTGTGGACAGAGGATTCATCACCATTTCTGTATCTTTGTGTAAATAATAGTTGTGAGGCAATCATTAGCATATCTGTCTTTCCAACTCAGCTTGTTATGATGACAGTATTATATCTAAGTCATACAGTTGTAATCAGACCTGGTTTGAAGTCTTTGATGATTAGTATGAATGAATATAGTACTAGACATATTGAGTAATATAATCAATCTTTGGTTTTCACTATGCATAACTACAAGAAATGGAACACCTCTTAACATGTAAAGTAAATTATATGTGGAGCAAGATGTGATATAGTCTAGTCCAGATACAGATTTGCTGTATCCAGGACTGTTTGTAAGCTTCTGAGCCCTCCAAGCCTTTTTGTGTCGGAGGGAAGCCTTCTAGCTTGTCAGTGGGAGTGGTAAGCACTAGGCAGCCTATCTACCACAAGAGGAGTGGTTTCTAGCCCAGAAATTGTAGTTTATTGTCCATTTGGGCAACTGTTTCCATCTCTTTCAACTTTCCAGTCTAAAAGCCCGCATTTGCACTTTTCCCGCCTTTTCCTGTAACTAGTCTAGTCCAGATACAGATTTGCTGTATCCAGGACTATATGTAAGCTTCTGAGCCCCCCAAGCCTTTCTGTGTTGGAGGGAAGCTTGCTAGCTTATCAGTGGAAGTGGTAAGCACTAAGTAGCCTATCTACCACAAGAGGAGTAGTTTCTGGCCCAGAATTTGTAGTTTATTGGCCATTTGGGCAGTTTTTCCATCTCTTTCAACTTTTTGGTTTAAAAGCCCATGTTTGCACTTGTTTCCTACCTTTCCTGTAACTAGTCTAGTCCAGATATAGATTTGCTGTATCCAGGACTGTTTGCAAGCTTCTGAAAGGTGCCAAAGTCTGTTCTTCTTTTTTTCCCTTAGATCTGCTGGTTTTCTCCTCTCCTGCACTTTTACTAACTTATTAATCTAGCACTTTACCATAGCAGACTTCTTGTAGCAATTATTGCAGTACACAAAATTGCTGCCAGCATTAAACTTTCTACAAGGAAATAGTTCCAGTACTTATTATTAATTCCCACCCCTCCAAGCATGTCTAAAGGTCAGTTCCCTGTGCTTTCTCCTATTAACCTGGTGAACTTGGGCATCCTGAGGCAATGTAGCAACTGCCTCATGTACACCAACAACCCTTTCCTCTTACCTCGCAACACTCAGATTTGCGAGAGATGCACTTATATATCCAAATTGGAAGCCTCACACTCTCCAGCCAAGACCAGGATAGCTGGTAAAGAGGAGAAAGTCAACACTTGCACCACACCACATGGAACACATAGCCCTCCAGAACACACACCAGCACTGCCTTCACATAAAAACACAAACCACACACCCACCTTTGTGAAGGCTCTCAATAAAAATCTACCCAAACAGCAGAGACATCCAAGCAGAAATGCACTTGACCACCACAACACAACACTAATCACGAGACACATAACTCTCCTAAACAGTGTGCCCCTCAACCAAAGCCCCTAAGGAAAAAAGCATGCCCAGCACACTAGTCATAGGTGACTCGATAGTGAGGCACATTGATGTGCCACTCACTAGGTTGAATAAGGAGAAAGTAACAGTCATCTGCTTGTCTGGTGCTAGGATCTGCCACATAACACACACACTCAGGTTTCTCAATAACAGGTGCAGATATGACTTCGTCATTGTACATGTGGATGTGAATGACCTGAGACATTCCTCCCTTGACTACATAAAAAGAGACACGAAGGATCTCTCGGATTATGTAGCCCCAGCGGGTATGACCCTAGCCCTCAGCAGCATCCTGCCATCACCCAGAATGATACCACAGTACAAGCAGAAAATGATTGATTTCAACAATTGGCTAAATTTCAAGTGTCATTCTAAGGGGATCCAGTATCTGTCCACCTGGGATGACATGACTGACAGACCTCGATGCTTTGCTAGAGGTGGCATGCATCTGTCAACCCTGGGCTTCCGAATAATGACCAAGGCTCTTGCCACCCCTATAGTGCCTTTTTTAGGTGGTGTTCCAAAAACCAAATTACCACCATAAGAACTACAAACAAATGCAATCTGAGGGTCATGCTGCTCAACTCTAGAAGTCTAAATCTCAAAATGCACTTGCTCAAAGCACTCCTTAAAATGGAGAACATCGACATTTGTGCTGTAACAGAGACCTGGTTCAAGGCAGCAGAAAGCACCCCTGCATTACCAGGCTATAACTCATTCCACACCTTTTGGCCCCAGAACTTGTAATGAAGATCCAAAGGCAGTGGTGTTTCCATAGTCATAAAGGATGCACACACCTCCAGACTGGTAGCCCAAAATAACTCTTCAGAGATACTTCAGGTGCAACTAACATTGGGTAAGGCAGCGATTCAGGTTGTAGCCTGTTACAGGTCCACAAACAATTCCCAAGTCTCACACTCCTCATTCCTAAGCACCCTGTAGAATATTAGGTCCAACCTCCAACCTAATACTCTCGTGCTGGGCGACTTCAACTACCCCTCCATTAACTGGGAAAAATATTCATGTAGCAATACACTTGCCCAATGTTTCCTGGAATTCATTAATTCCAATGCCCTGGACCAGCCCATTCTTACCCAATTAGAAGTAGTAACATCCTTGACCTAGTCATTACTTACATGGGCAGCCATTGCTATACACCAATAGTCAACTCCTCCCTGGTTAGATCAGACCACAAACTAATCACATTGGAAATTCTCATTCCCCCCTCTCCCCCATAGAGGTAACTACCATGAAAAACTTCTCCAAAGCTAACTTTTGGCTCCTAAAAACAGAGGTGGCTAACTCCACAGCACCCATGCAGATGGAGAATAGTTGCATGACTGCCGAATCATACATCTATGCAATGTACGAACATGTACACAAATGCATGGATCTCACCATACCCAATAGAACCAAGACACTTTCCTCCAAAATATGGAAACCAATCTGGTGGTCCCCTGCCATAAACAAACTCTACAACAGGAGGAGGAAACTGATGCAGAATAAGGTGAAGTCCCAAGACTGGAAAAAGTTGAGATCCCTCATCAAATCCTCTAAAGCTAGCTATGTAAACAGAATTGCAGCAGATAGTAAAGATAACCACCAGGCCTTCTATAGTTATGTAAAGAATCTCCATGGCCCAGATTTGCTCTGAGCTTCTGCACAATGGTACCTCCTATACCGAGCCAACAGATATTGCCTATATACTGGCCAGCCAATTCAGTGCCAACTTTACCCCTCTCACCCCCACAAAGGGCCAATTATAATACCATGGTGGTGGTGCTGCGGTAGCGTTGTTGCCTCACAGTAGGATGCTGTCCGGTTCGATTCTGCGTGGAGAGATGCGTGAATGGGCGTACCTTCGTTGAAGGTTGTGCGTCAGGCCTGGCAAGCTGGTACGTAAAAATCAACTGCCAATCATTAGCAGACCGGAGTTCCACTGTGGTGACCCCTAACCGGGAAAAGCCGAAAGACACAAAAAATTGGCAGGCACCCAGTATTACTGCTGCACAGGTTAAAACAGCGCTGTCCAAGGCCAAGAATACAGCTTCTATGGGACCTGACAATATCTCTGGCTGTGTTCTACATGAACCACAGAGTGAACTGGCACCTCACCTGTGTGCCCTGTTCAATCACAGCCTCACCTCAGGATATTTCCCTACCAGATGGTGCACTGCTACAGTCATACCTCTCCACAAAGGAGGAGTGACTACAGACTCTGGGAACTATCACCCCATTAGCCTGACAAGTGTGGTATGCAAAGCAGTAGAACACATCATCACTGACCTAATAAACAAGGATATAGGGAATCTCCAAACTCTGGATCCCACACCATTTGGTTTTGTGAAGGGTAGATCATGCCTGCTCAGCTTGGTCATCTTCTTTGAGTCAGTCACCGGAGCCGTAGATGAAGGCAAGGTGGTTCATACAACCTTCCTTAATCTGGCCAAGGCCTTTGATACCATTCTGCACTCAGGAATCATAGAAAAACTCACTAAGCTAGTCATCAAACCCTATATCACTAGGTGGGTTGCAAATTGGGTCACAGATAGAACCCACAGTATCAAAGTAGCTGACTCCAAGTCAGACTGCCGACCAGTCATGAGTGGAGTCCCACAGGGTTCAGTCCTGGGTTCTCTCCTGTTTGGTATCTACTTCTTTGAAGTCCAGGCCAACACTAAGGGATTCTGGCTGACAAAGTTTGCAGACGAATGCAAGTTTGGAGCTATTATTAACTCCTCAAGTGATGTTGACATCCTACAGAAAGGTCTCACTGAGACCAATGACTGGTGTCAGAAACATTGCCTTAGCTCAATGCCATCCCCTTTGGGAAATCCCCAGTTCCCATGAATTACCACATCGATGGTAATCCACTCAACACCGAAGGCATTATAAGGCATTATAAGAGGTCTGGGAACACTGGTTGACAGCAACCTGTCTTTTGCCCACCACATTGCCAGTGTGGTCAGAAAGTCCTTCAATGTGGCACATCTCATTAAGGATTTTGCATCCAGGAAGAAAGAGGTCATTGTCTCCCTCTTCTCCATACATTAAGTATAATGTCCCATTTGGCATGTACCTCACTAGACACCTGCAACAACTAGAGAGGCTGCAAAAGTATCTCACAAAGAGGATCCTAGGCCTTAAACACTTGTCCTATACGGACAGACTCAAAAAACTCCAACCATTCTCTGTCTCATATCACCTACTTAGAGGCGATCTCTGCTTGACTTACAAAGCCATGTCTGACCCAGCTCTGTTAGAAATACTACATCTAAAGAAATCTCAGTCCCTCTACACCACACGAAGCAGAGACCTAAGCCTCATTAGCACAATCAATAGTACAAGCTGGAGGAACTGGTTCATAACCCAGAGACTGCCCATGCTATGGAATAGACTTCCCATACATGTCAAACAGAGCACCTCACTGGCCCTCTTCAAGAGAAATCTTGATGAGTGGATGGGAAAGAGAAAATTCATCCCAGGGATCACTCCAGTGGCTCTACTCGACAGAGGCACTTGGAACTAAGGTCGGGTGGCATGATGCCTGGGTAATGCTATGTGCTAGGCTTATAAATGCTCTATGGTCATTAGCCTAGTACACACCTATGAACCTATGACTGATCCATCCTCACCAGTGGAGAGCAATGCATTCTTCTCTGGGGAAGAACAATGATCTTGTATTTGGAGGTGCTGATTTTCAACCCATCTCCTTCATGCTCAGCATGGAGTAAGTCTAGTATGTGCTGAATATAAAGCAATTTGAGGTTAATAGGGTAATACCACTGGCAACCACTTAATATCAAAAATATGAAAATAAATCTCAAGTCCTCAGATATGGGGCGAGAATGCCACACAATTGCGTGCTGTTGCAAATGTTTGCATAAGGCGTTCCAGGGTACACAGTCATACACCTACCACAGGTCCAAAAATGAGGAGACAGTATTGGAAAAATCACATAAATCCCCCAACATCTGTAAAAGCATGAATATGTGATTCATTATATTGTTCCTTCTGAATCAGAGGCTTGACTGTTAACTGCAGTTTCACTTACAGCCTTCTGTCATATGTTTCCTTAGCGAGGCTAAGCAGTGTGATCCCACTACAAATGGAACACACACTCCTGCCATTATTTTTATAAAAATGGACATTATTAACTCAGTTTGTCAATCCAGAAATACTGTGCCAGCCATTTTTTCAACTTTCTTTATCCACATCACCCCTACAATGTCCAGCAAATTGGGTATGTCATACCAGATCTCATTCACTCTCACAGCCTTTTCACATTGGAAACACTGATCACCATGATGGAGGTATAGCTAGGCAAGGGCAGCTGAACCAGAATTAAATTGTTAGGAAGAGAGATGGGCACATACGGACTGAACAGTAGTACAGTACTATAATTTATAAATGAATGCTGGTACTGCAGCATAAGCACTTCAGGAGTAGTTTAATGGCATAACCATTAGCAAATAGCAATAGTTTTAAGAAAGTCTTTTTTTTTTGCTCCTGAACTTAAAGCTGAGGTGGGTGTGACAGCCTGTCTACCCATGCCAGTAATCAAAGAGCCTCAATGCTTACTACTGGCACCAGTGAGAGACAGTCACTAAGAACAGGAATGTATTTACAGAGTATTTTAAAATACAGCTCTCTGCACCAAGCACAAGTTACCCCAGGAGCACATAGGGAACATGATTAGAGAATCTGTCTCTCCAGATCCACACATGTGTCTCATTGGAGTGCTGCATACCGATGCCTCATAACACACACACACACACACACACACACACACACACACACACACACACATACACACACACACACACACACACACTCTCTCTCCTGAGAAAGGCTGGCACATATTTACTAGCTGTGCCCCCTCTACCCAGACTATAAGGTAATAATGCTACCACCAGTCAACTGCTCTTCGGCTCTTATAAGTGTATCCAAATATACTGAGCAAAATCAGTGCTAATATAAACAGAAGAGTGTAACCAAAGCAGCAAGGCTTTTTGGAGTGGCCACAGCATCACAAAAATAAGCACAAGTACTCTCAAGATGTTAAACGTATTCTCTAAAAGACCAGCCACAATGAAAGGTGTACAACTATTTAATAATAAATAATCAAAATAGAAAACATGAGAATACTAAATATGTAAGTATAACAACTCCAGAGTTTCAATCACAGGAGAAATAAAAATAAAACAGTTGGACAGATTCAAACAACTGCACAAAATCCATATTCAACAAATGTCACTCTATTTCCTGACTGTCTAAAGAATAACTGTTATCTAGCTAACTTAATACAGAGAGGCAAGATTAGCTGCTGAGATGCTTACTTCCACAAGGCAAGGTGATGAGCCTATAACAGAATGAACTGAACAACAACTAACTGTGATAACTGAGACAGATTTTTTATATTAGGTTCCAAAGAAAACAAAACAAAGCAAGCTGCTGTGAGAGTTCCATCCTCTCAGTGCTGGTTATAGAATGACATCACATTTGATCACCTGACTCTGGTACAATACACATTCAGAGCTTTGCTAAGATCTGTTGCAGGATTTGAAAATTATAGAACAATTTCAAAAAAAAACTTCTACTTTTCCCTTCCAGAATTTTTTTTTAAACATAAACATTTAAGCAGTTATACTAACACTGTTGAGACATTGTTAACACAAGCATCTGTACAAGTCAGTGTGACAGTCAAATGATACAAAATTATCACAAAACTCCAGCTAACATGCACTGCCCCATTCTCCCTGGCATAGATAGCAATACTTCACATTGTCACAGTGGGCACCAGTTTGGGGAATGGCACAGGGCTCCAGAATAGTTAGCTATGGCTCTGTACCACAGTGACCTCATCTATGGAACTGGATTAAATTCTTCCATCTGCCTTTAGTATCAACTCATTGGGGGGATCTGAACTAGATTAAAGAGTTTTTCAGGGTCTATATTATATGAATGAAAGTTTATATAAGCGAACGCACAATGAGTGAAAATCCCAGACATCAAAAACAATATTGTGGGGAGCTGCAACCCCACACCCCCACTAAATATATATTCCAAATTCAAGATCGCACTACAGTGAGGAAAGGGCAAATAATCTTCATTATACTGCAATCCCACAACATGCATTTTCAATGTCAGGAGTTTTGCTCATTGGAGCGTTCGCTTATATGAACTTTCATTCATATAATATAGACCAGTTTTTAAGCTGTTCTTTAAATCAACTTAACAATGTTTCCAGTCAAGGTCAAAATTCCACCATCTTCACTAAGAACTGCTTCAGAAATATCCTACTTTCTGAGTCACCAGTCATTTATTAAAACTTCTTTGAGCCTATCAGAAAATTGTTCATCATGAATTCTTTAAAATCTTTCTACACCTTGTGTTTTGTTTAGTGACTTTCATACCTGCTGGCTTCATGACTTGTCAGTACATATCAGTCACATTCAGGGGCATCTCCCCCACTAACATTTAATGGAAGGTCTTTTTGACTTCAAAGTGTTCCTCGTTGCTAGTATCCCGCAGCATATCCAAGGGTTACAGCCATTACAAATGTACGAAAGCTGTTTGAAGATGAGGGGAAGAGTAATAACAAATTACACAGAAATAAATATAATTTGTGGGAACAATATATGTAGAATAATATTCAGGAGGTAAAAAGAGTGAGGTTTGAGGGAAGGCAGACATTTAGCAATTTATGTACTGTTGGAGAGAATGACAGTTGATATAATAGCACTTTATGAACTGTTGGAAAGAATGACAGTTGCTATAAAGAAAGAAAACATATATAATGTATAAGGCATGAAAAAAATGTTAATATAATTTGTTTTATTTTCTATTATTGTACCTGCCTATATGTTAAGTGATAAATTAATAAAGGTGATTAAAAATGTAAAGGCTGGATAAAACCTTAGTTGTTATTCTAACAAAAGTGCAACACATATGCAAAATGTGACACCTGTATAAAATATGCGACTATTTATTAGTAAAGATACAGGAAATTTTTAAGATATGGACAGTTGTACAAGAATCAACTTAACATCAAATAGCTGTTTTCTTCTATGAAATGTATTCATGTTTTGGAAGTGAGAATGATTTCAAACAAATGCAAACAGAGCATACTTTTTTTATCCTGACATTTCTGATTTTCCAGCCAAGAGTTTTGTTGCCACAAATAGAATACATGCTCCTACCAAGTGGACAGACTTTGCAAATTGGATACTTATGTTTAAAAATGTAAATAACAATATAAACAGGGACATTAAAATGATTTTATGGACAGCAGGGGTAGCATGTAAGAGATAACCCTGACTGAGTGACTGCCAATGATGAATTCTTCAAAGACACTTCTCTATAATTTTTTTCTGTAATGGAGATCTTCCAAGATTAGAATATAACTGTTAAAATATAGATGGAATCTTTTCTTGCTATTAGAAGTATAATGTAGACTATATGGAATGGAAAAGATGTCTTGCTGACCGGACACCCTGAACTCCCATCTATGAATTCTGCAACTGCTAAATTATTATAAAAATAGTGGTAGTTAGGTTACAGGAAATCTTCAGCTAATTGTAGGAGTAGGACCAGACAGTTACTGGACAGTGCTTTTGTCTTAAGAAGTGAACAGGTTCATAGGTTATTACTAGTCACTTGACTGGATAGATAATTCTTAATCTTGTCACAACAGATCCCATTACTTACTAACTTTGTCTATAAGGGATTGTGATACCAAACCTGGATGGAACTTACTGTTACCTATCCACTAGTGTAGGTTGTGACCGAACAGTTTTAGGGGGCTATTTTTTTTTAATGTGTAGGAGAAGTCTGTTGCAGAGAAGTACTTCTGTTTATGTGACGGTAGAGGTTTAGAACTGTTGTACAAATACCATTGGGATGCATGTTTTGTGTATATGGAGAACAGGACTGAAACATTTGAGGCATTGTAGGTTAATCAGAGGTCATCTCATATGAATCTGTCTGAAAATGAAATGAGAAATAAAGACATTCTTTGTATCTCATGAAGCTCAAGCATTTGCTTTTCCCATTGAGGAAATATTGGGAGGTTTGCAGTTTGTGTCTGGATAAATGCATACCAAATTATAAGCAGTTTGAACATGTGTCTGGATAAATGCACACCAGATTATATTTTATTATGAGACTAATGATGGAGGAGAAAAGGTGGATGGCAACATAATTGGATCTAGAAAATATGCCTTTGGCAATTAACTGGGCTAGATAGAAAGATTTACTAATGATAGTAGATGTATTATTGTCAGAGAAGTGCTCATTATCTCTAAAAGTGCCCAGATCCCTGACAATGATTTATGATTTAGAGATCTCCCCGTGCATTTAACCTCCATTTGAAATAAAAAGGCCCAAATGAAACATCGGAGTAGTACAACAGAAGACATTCAGATCATGAATCTGTATTTTTGGAAGTGTATTCTTCTTCAACTGCCTCCTGGTATTTAGTGTTTTTTACTCACAACTTCAAAAAAGGTTGAAGAATATCAAGATATTGGAGGCATCAGAGGATATAGAAAAAAAAGAATCCCTTAAAATGCTACCCGAGCTTTTCCATAGCTCTACATTGGATATTGCTCATATTAAGAATACAATTACAATTCTGTGAACACTGCTGATCTACATCTCTGCATATAACCTGAGGAAATCCTAACCCTGAAGTGATATCAAGAACTTTTTAGCAATAAATCTTGGTAAAAACAACTTTAACTTCATTTAATTAGCCTTCAAGAAGCGAATAAACCGAGGAAAAGTACAGTATCTAACAGGATTATAATAGATTAGCTGGCTCTGAAGAGAGTTTTAAACAAATGAACTGTGTGTTCAGTATACTCTGAGTTCCAGTACTGATATAAAATGTCGAAAGAAGACAAAAATATGGATATAACTACTACAAAAACCAAACTTTCAGAACTGCAGTCACCGGAAAAAGATGTAATTTTGAAAAGACAAAAAACTATAAAACAGCAGGAACAATCAAAACCAGGGAGCAAAAATAAACCTGACCAAATGCTAAACATGGAAGATATCAAAACTGCTTTGTTACCTATTCAAGAAGCTCTGAAAGAACTAACTGCACAAGTGCAATCCTTTGGAATTTCCTGTACTCGAATTCTTGAAAGAATGGACAAAACTGAAGCTCGGATATCAGAAAATGAAGATAAATTAACTTTGCTCGCAAAAAAATCAGATACACACGATTTGGACATTCTTGCTATTCAAGCTAAAATTATTGATCTAGAGGCGAGATCCAGGAGAAATAATATAATTATCAGAGGAATCCCGGAGTCTGTACAATATAATGACTTAATTACATCTATTACACAAATACTCACAATTCTTCTTAAAGACTCTGATATGACAAAACAAATAATCATAGAAAGGGCACATAGAGCTTTGAGGGAATCTCAGGCTTCGAATAGCCCAAGACCTGTGTATGTTAAAATTCTCAACTACCAAGATGTCAATAAAATTCTTACAACTATAAAGAAAAATGGAGGCTACATTATGTGGAATAACAATAGAATTTCTGTGGCTCAGGACTTGCCTCTGCAAATCAGGCAAGCTAGACAATCACTATCTCCCTATTGTAAATTTCTCATTGAAAAACATATAAAATTTCAAATGAAATATCCTAATACGTTAATATTTACAATTGATGGGTCTAGATATTCTGTTTCAACAAAGAATGAGGCAAAAACTATATTTTTGAAGCTTTTTAAGTGTTTACCTGCTTCAGAGACTTGATATGGCTTTCAGTTGTGACTGGCATGTCATCCGAGGTAGGATTCATTTGTTGCTGTGGCTCGAGGTCTTGGTAATCCTTTGTTTCAAAATTTTAGTGTTTCAGGCCTCTTCTTGATTAGATAAGAACTTGTTTTTTAGATCCTGGACATTAGCGAGTGTCTCCCGAAGTTTTATAGCTTTCACGAAGTCTGTTCTATGAAAAGACAGGAAGTGTCTGTGTTGCTTCTGAGGGTGCGGTTTTTACTGTGGCATTCCGGAAATCCGGTCATATTAAGAATCCCCCATCGCGAATGTTTTATCCAGTTTCCAGGCTTGGAAATCCGATGAGAACTGTTTTGAACTGAATAATGTTAAAGAAACAATAAATGATGTTGTCTGATAATAATTTAAACACATATTCACATGTTGTCACACTTACATCTTTTGAAACAGCAAATTTCTGTAAGTATACAATATATTAATGGTTAGCAAGAAATGTATCTAAGGGTAAATAGATATTGTTTTACTACTTCAAAATTACTACTGAATGGATATATTTAGTCCCTTAATACCAATGATTTGCACATACATAGAAATTTCACTAGACATTATATATAATTCTAACATATAGTAAAGACTCATATACTACTAGATATATGTGGTATAGTTTTATACTCCTGGCAACTGTTGATGTTGATAGTTAAACATTAAGCTTGGCAGTACCTAATGGTATTAGTGGTTAGTCTTAAGCTGAAATGTTTAAACAACGAAGGAGTTAATATTGACACTAGAGGAGGTAGTTATTTCTTTTATGTAGATGCCCATATTACTATATTGATATAATATATCAGGATTTTTTTTTTTCTTTTCTTTCACCTGTTGTTTAAATAATAGAAGACAATGTTGACCAAGTACTGGATCCTCATCTTATTTTATGACTTTTATGTTTTATCATATGTGATTTTTATTGTTTAAATAGAGGTGCACACATAAACTGAGCAAGCTAATTACTTATATATTTAAGAAATCTATAGCTTTCTCTACTCTGTGAATATTTTTATCAAGATATACTAGCTAGTATTTTTAAGTAGTTTCTAGTTAGTTAATCAAGAGGACTGAAAACTCTATATATATTGTTGTCATATCTCTTACATGATTTATTCAAAGAATAGTTAATACAAGAGATGTTGATGAACAGTAGTGTTTATTAGGGAATGTTTAGGTTAGGCTTTGTAGAATTAATCTTAGTTTATATAGGTTCTGTTTATGGTATATATTTGAGTTATTATAACCTGAAGAGCATACCTAGGTTTATTTTATTAATCTTTATAACCTTTTACCCTGTACAAGACCTATATATGTCCTGGTCCGAGGGTAGAGTGGATAGGCACTGGTATGCGATGGTATTTCAAGAATGCTTCCAAACTATATATGTCTTTAAAACTTTTCTGACTTTATCCTATTTTCTCCTTTATAAACATCTTCTTTATAAAATAACTTATTGAAATGTGGGAAATAGACTCATGTAACACAAAAGGGCTCCAAAACTTAAAGAAGAGGAAATTATTTCTTCATTTATTTTTGCAGGCTAAGGCATGTTTTATATTACTTCAAGAAACTCATTTAACTAATGATCAATGAGCAGATATCAAGAAAAGAAAATGGATTAGAGAGATTGTAGCCTCGGAAGGTAAAACTAATAGTGCAGGGGTAGCTATAGTTATTAAAAATCAATATCAAGAAAAAATTCTGGACTCTAAAATAGATAAAGAAGGATGATGGTGCTATGTTATTCTTTCCTCTACTCTTTATGATAAACCTATTTTACGTCTTAACGTATATGTACCATGTAATAATCAGCAATTTTTCATAGCATCACTTTATCCGCTTTTAAACCAGTATAATAACTATTACATAATTATAGGACGAGATTGGAATTCTTATCAGATTCCGAAATTGGATAGGTCTTGTCCACAAAGGTCATTTAATAGACAAGCGGTAGTCGCACTAAGTGATATAAAAGAGGATTTTCAACTATATGACCCTTTTAAATATCTAAATAATCACCTTAATACAAATAATTTCACTTTTTATTCAACTTGTCACAAAATGTGGTCTAGAATAGATTTCTTTTTGATTTCAGAAACAATGACTAATTTTGAACCCTTAATCTTTATACATGCTCGTTATTTATCTGACCATTCTAAAATTTCATTAAGTTTTTCTAAAGATCCTAGATATAGTTTGCTACATAGGGGTTATAATTGGTCTCGAAATCCAAATTTGTTAAATAAAGAAGAAATAATACAGGAAATTACAGGTTTTCTTAATAGCCTATTAGTTAAACTACAGAAACAGCAACATCCACCCAATATTGAATGGGTGACAGTTAAAGCACAAGTAAGAGGGATCATTTTGCAAAAAGCCTCATATTACAAAGAAAATGCAAATTAGAGATGTACAAAAATTGGAAGCCAAAATAAAAACACTTGATCAAGAGCTGATTCAGAACTACAATAGTCAAATAGAGACGGAACTATTTAAAGTCAAAAAGATCTTTTTTTAATTCAAAATAATAGAGTGACGTTTTATGAACATAAAATGTTAGTGAGATATGCCAATCATATTCAAACACCATCAAGGGCATTAGCTAGAATTATTAATCAATCGAAAACAGCATCACTAATTTCGGAAATACATTTTGAGAATACAATATACTCTGAAACTGAAGATATTATTAATGTCTTTGAACGGATATACTGTAATATTTATGCTGATCAAAATGACTCATCTTTAAATAGGTCTGATAAAGAATTTTTCCAAAAAATTAGTTTTCCAAAAATAGATGATAATTCTTAAAAAGATCTAATTAAGCCTATATCTGATGAAGAAATAATACATATAATAAAAAACTTGAAATCATATAAAGCACCGGGTCCTGATGGTCTGACTGCTGAATTTTATAAAACTTTTTGTGATATTCTTGGTAAAATACTCTCGCATGTACTTAATTACATAATTAATAATAAAATCAATGACCCCCCACTTTAATGCGTCAAAAACTATTCTTATATCTAAAGTAAATTCTGATGCCCAAAATCCAGATAATTATAGACCAATTTCACTATTAAATGTAGATATGAAAATTTTGACCTATATTCTAGCTAATAGATTGAAAAAAATAATGAACCGAATAATATCTAATGAACAAGCTGGTTTTATAACTGCTAGACAAACTAGTGACAATACATTAACACTTCACACATTAATTTCCTATGCTAAACAAAATAATTTAAATATCTATGCACTCATAATTGATGCACAAAAGGCTTTTGATAGGGTTAATATAAATGTTCTGTTTGATACTTTACCATATTTTAATATACCACAAGAATTTATCCTAACGTTACAAATTCTATATAACAATCCTTACACAACTTTGTACATTAATAAAAACTTTTCTAAAAGAATACAAATTAAAAACGGAACTCGTCAGGGTTGTCCTTTGTCCCCCTTATTATTTAATATATATCTAGAGCCTTTATTTTTATATATTAAACAGAATGTATATCATAATGCCCCAATACTATATGGAACTAAAATATCTATGGCGGCTTTTGCTGACGATCTTAATATATACTGTACAACACCAATTTAAGACACTAAAAAGATACTAAAAGTGGTGGATAACTTTGCAGTAATATCTAACTAGAAAATTAACCTTAAAAAAATATATATTCTCTTTAAAAACTCCCAAACCCTTTTCGCTTTTACCATTGGTAGGGCAGGTAAAATCTGAAGATAAAATTAAATATTTGGGTATTACCTTTTCCACAGATGATAAAGATTTTTATATTACTAATATTAAATTGGATTGGGATCAAATATTATCTGATTTTAGCAGATGGAATAATTTAAAGTTACCGGTATTAGCAAACGTTTCAATTATTAAAATGAATGTATTACCCCGATTATTATACATTTTTAGATCTGCTCAAGTTCTAATCCCTAAGAAGTTCTTTAAACAAATTCATAGGGAGTCGGCTAAATTTATCTGGGACCCAAGAAAGACTAGGATATCATATGATAAACTGATGGCCCCAAAAATTAGAGGGGGATTGGATTTACCAAATTTTGAAACTTATTACTTAATAATAAACTCTAACAGAATCTTAAGAATTGCTAATTATGATACATTTAGTAATAAATGGTCACCAACATGGTTAATTCTGAATTATAAACATATTTTGAATCTGAATATTAATCCCAAAGCATTACCTTTTTTAGAAAAAGAAACGTTTAAATTATATGATATAATGGATCACATTAAATTATATATAGCATCAGTATAAAACATATTTCAATCATTAAATCTCATTCAACATATGATGGTCTTCCAAACTTTTCATAGGAATCCCAACCTGAAAATTAATAATAAATTAATAGATCTTAAAAATTTCCCTTCTATGATTAATTTAACTTTACTTGACATATACCCATACCTCAAATATTCAACTAATGAAATAAGACAAGAAATGAATCTGCCCAAATCATATTTAGTTATATTAAGACAGATTAAGCAACTTTCCATAAGTTACTTTAAGGATTTCAAACTTAAAGATGAGGATTTAACAAAATGTTCAAACTTGTGGCAAACTCTTCAACAAGATGTTAAATTTATAGCAGCTACAAATAAATTAATAAAAAATTTCAAATTTCAGAATAAAGTTCTTTTGTCAAACTATTGGAAAGAAAAAATGCCATTGATAGAAGAAAACCAAATACTAAAAGCAATTAACTTAACAACAAAATCAATTTCTCTTCAAAAGTTGATGTATACTCAGCTTATGATATTTAATAATGCTTATTATACACACCTTAGCTTGCATAAATTCAATTCTAAAAAATCTCCAAACTGTCCATACTGCAAAGATCAATCCGCAGACCTTCTCCATATGTTCTGGAACTGCAAATATATTTATAAACTTTGGAACTCTTTAAGAATACAACTTCAAAAGATGGGTTAACAAAGTTCAACACTTTCATGGGAATTTATGATTTTACATATCCCTCCAAAACATTTCTCTAGATCCCAAATGACTATACTTATTAATATTTTTTTGTTAATGAAACTATATATAGTTACAAACTGGTTAAATCCATCTCAAACTTCATGGGATAACTTTAAGAGTCTAGCAATGAGACATATATTAGCCCACAAATTACTCCTTAATGATCATAATAAAAATATCAATAATCCGAAAATTTGGGAACAAATTTTTAATATTATATTGGCGTAATACATTGAACCCAAACTTACCCTGAGATATATATACATTATAAGGGAAATTTATTAATAAGTAAAATTTTTAGATAGTTGATCTATTTTTAATTCTCTTCATATGTTCTTCTATAATTTGTTGTTACAGTTGGAAGCATTCATGTAAATATTGTATATATGTTGTTGTGTTTTTATTAGAAACCCTATCGATATTTCTGTTTTGTTTAAGTTAGTATGGAAAATGGTAAAACAATAAAGATTTATTATTGAAAAAAAAAGAATACAATTACAAATCATGAGGCTCAACTGAACCCTGTGTGATCACATATTACTGCACAGCTGAAAGAAATTTCAGAACATAATTGTGTTTTGCAGAAGTATGAAGTAAACTCCCAGCAGCTTCAGCAAACAGTAAACAAACTTGATTCAAGATTAAAGAATATGTAAAAAAAACAAGATGTAATAATATAAGAATTCCGGGGCTACTTGAATACATAGAGGGACATAATCTAAAAGCCTTCATAGCTGTTGAGTTGAAAAATATGCTACTACTAAAAACTGTCCCTAATATACAGTATGCATGTAGAAGAGCTCCTAGAATGCTAGATGCTATGTACTCCAGACAGTTTATGTTCAAATGCTTAAATTATGCTGATAAGGAAGTGATCATGTTAAAAGCAGGGAAGCTGGGGAATTATCAAAAAAAAAAAACAGTGGATTGACAGTGAAACTGGTACCAGACTACCATGTAGTACAAGACTTTGTCCCCATACTTCATATTCTTAACAAAAGTCACTGTGCAAATAAGATTTCTATCATGTCTGTATATTGCAAAAGGTAACCTGACTCAATTGTCTGCATTAGCAGATGAAGTAGAAAAAATATAACACTATTTAAAGAAGAAATCATTGTCTGAGACATTCACAGATATAGGGACTATGATGGATGGTTCAAGACATTATTCAAAAAAGAGGTAAAGGCCAAGAAGATCCACAGAAAGAAAAGGTCAGGAAAGCAACAAATAAGCATGTGCAAAAACCTACGAGAATATCAAATACACCCAGGAGAAATATATTTGACCAAAGGGAATGGATGCAACAAACTGGCATGACCTATTGTCTGTACTAATTAGTTCTGATAACAAGGATTGTCAGACTGACTTAGACAAGACCCAGAAATAAAGGCTGCAGAAGTACAGTCCACTGAAGCATCAAGTGTGAACCTGTGAATACCAGATTTAGTATCCCTGTGGGAACAACCAAAGTGACTTTTTTTGGCAAACACGTGAGGGACACTGAATGAATATATGAGACTCTAAACTTACATATACAAGGTTGTACAATTTTTATTTATTTATTTTTATTTATTTCATTTTATTTAACATTTGTTGACCGGGAAAGTCTAACTAGGTTCCACAGAGCCTGTTTTCAGCGGAGGCCCGGGGAGAAATGCTCCAGATGCATGTCTTTGTAACAGTTCTTGAAAGCTACAAAGATTGGAATACGCAAATCAGTTTTTCCCCTCCACATATATGGGCCCCCATATTTTTTTTCTTCTCATATACAAATAAACTTAGAGGGGATATTACAAAGCAGCCGAATTTAGGATTATAGGAGGTTACTAGGCTAATGGCCCTAGAACATTTTTAAGCCTTGCCACTTATGCCACAATTTTCCCATTTATCACTGCCCATCAACTAGAATGCCTTTAGTACATACATGTGCCTTAAGGCATCTACCAGCAAGCCCTCTTCATAAGTGACAACTCCGATAAGCCAGGGGTAAATTTGCAACTTCCAAACAATGGTCCAAATTGTATTTGAACAGACTTAGGGAAGAGCTTTGCTTCAAAATATAAGACATTAAAGATGAAGATTATTGTGCCAGAGTTCAGCTATTAACCTAACTAAATACAATTATGTTTATATAGATGTAAAATATATTCATCTGTGAAGAATTAACAGGTACTTATGATTTGGCCTTAAAAACGCATGCTATTTATAATGGCATAATATATCTGAAAGTTGAGAAACTTTCTGAGTGTGTTTTGATAAATAAACTTTGTTTTTTACAGTGGAATACTCTGGTGGTATTTTTGGTATGCATTCATTTGGTCGACCCGTAGATGGCCGACCAGGAAATGTCCAAAAGAAGTGCAACAAATTCTCCTTTTTCCAAACACAATATGTGCGAAATGCACAATATCCCCCTTTTTTGACAGTTGGTAGCACTTGTTTAGGTGGTAGAGTGGTCAGAAATGTCGCATTCGATGTTTTGTACAACATTCTGACCATTCACCACTTTGAAAATCGACATTCCGGTTCGGCATTACACTCATTCGAGGTTGGTGTGGACACTTAAATGAATGTATTCTGGTATTTTTATGTTGTTGGGCAAGACCTTTGGGTTCCTCATTGCTAGTTATTTGTGTTTATGGAATTCATTTGGGCCATGTAATTGCTTTGTGAAAGTAAAGAATGTTATAGTGATTAAAGAGAAATAATATGAGAGGGATTTATTTAGTTATTTTGGAAGGTTAATGCATAGATAAACCAGAAGTTAAGACTATGTTATCCTTCATCATAACATAGGAATGGGCAAAAGTGAACCAGCGTCAGAAGATATAACATATATTACGGGTCTATATTAGAACACCGAACATTCAAAATTTCGAGTGTTCTAATATTGAACCCTATGAATCGAAAATTTAAAACATCGAACATTCAGAACAGCAAATTTTTTCCTAGGGAAAAAATTTGCTGTTCCAAAACACATACACACAACACAAGCACACCAAACAAACAGCAGTCCACACACATACACCTAAACTCTTACACCTAACCCTGCACTAAACTATACATACACCACTAACTATCCACTTACCTTAACCCAAACCCTAACCCTAAGGTACATCACTATCGCACAGTCACCTCACCAGAGCCCTAACCCTAACTCACCTACCCCGCCCTAACCCTCACGTCAACACAATCGCACACTTACCTGACCCGTGCCCTAACCCTAACTCACCTAACCTGCCCTAACCCTCATGTCCACACAATCACACACTTACCTGAACCCAACCCGTAACTTTCCACCACAGCACTGAAATACCGAATCAACAGAAACAGACAACCAAATTCTTTCCTAGGAAAAATTTTGTTTTTCTGTTTCTTCAATATTTTTAGTGTTCACTGAAAACTGGTCTATATTAGAACATTATAAGATGGAAAGTGGCAAGAATCAGGTCTTGGAAGAGCTAAGGTAACCCTTAGGTGAGACAAATAATTTTGAGGGTGACCTGGTCCACAACAAGTTAAGTCACAATGATATGCAACAGGGTCAATGTATAGGATCATAGGAGGTTACTAGGCTAATGGCCCTGGGGCCCTTGGAAGCCTAGCCAAGAGTTTATCCCCAAAAATGAAACCTCAGTCAGCACCTGTCACCACTATCAGTGAGGGACACAGGTGGAACCCCGGGGCAAATTTGTGTTTTCTCATCCACTCAAGGTTGTGCTTGAAGAAGGTCAGTCAGGTACTCTGTTTGACATGTATGGAAAGTCTATTCCAGAGAAGGGGCACCCTCTGGGATGTTGATGTCGCATATTAGATTTAGGCCTTTGGAGCGAGTAATATACAAGGAGTTAGACTTACAGATATGGAGCATCTCTAGTAGGGTACTCATAGAAATTCCAGGGATACAATCACACTTAAGGATTATGAGTGTTTAGATTCAAAGAGAGTCTCATATTCAGTTCATGGTTGGCAGGTAAATGTAGTCAATACAGGAAAAAGGTATCTATTAGGCGACTAACAGCAAATATATGAGGTATCTCAACTCCTTGCAAAAGAAGGACAATTGGTAATTATCTGTATAAATGTAAGGCATATTTAGTCTGCTTACAAATATTGAAGTTGAAGTCAAAAGACAGGTTTGGCAACTGGGATAATATGGAATGGATGGGGCTCCACAAGTTTTGTGACTAAGCAAAAAAAAGTGGTGAGATAACCCTTAAATGTAATGCTTTGGGGTGGAATAAGGTGAAGAAAGTGACTGACAAGGATTGTATGTGGATTATACTGGGTCAGACATGGATGATGCAATGCCACTTACAAATATACATAAGACAGTAGGGGTAAAAAAAAAACAGATAAAGATGGAATCATCATGGGGGACTTTAACATTGTAAAGTTTCAACAATGGACAGATCACCAGATGATTGGGGTATGACTAAGAAAGCTATATCTACTTTAAATGTTCTTATAGAAGACTTTGGGTAAGTAGATGGATGGAGAATGCTGCATATGCTGCAGAAGAATTACACCTATGTGGTCTCTGTGATGAGCATGGATAGTTGCATTGATTTATGGGATATCTAGAGAAGCCTTGGTGCAAATGTTACAAAAATAAAAATCCTCCGGTACATATGGTCAGATCATGCAGCAGTTAATTTTGCACTCGTTGATTGTTTCCCTTTGAAATGTGAAAGCTGGATCCCCTGATACTGACGTCTGCTCAGTCTAATTCGGAGGCTTTCCTTATGAGAATGAAACAGTGCAGCTAAACTGGAGTTTCTCTAAGTCAAACACATGAGGCTTGGCATGGAGATTGTTGAATGAAAACAAAGAAAGTGACTGATTCCGCTTCTTCTCTTTTGGCTGTTCCCGTTAGGGGTCGCCACAGTGGATCATCTGTTTCCATTTCTTCCTGTCCTCTGCATATTGCTGTGTCACACCAACCACCTGCATGTCCTCTCTCACCACCACCATAAACCTTCTCTTAGGCCTTCCTCTTTTCCTCTTACCTGGCAGCTTCATCCTTAGCATCCTTTTCCAAATATACCCTGCATCCATCCTCAGCACATGCCCAAACCAACGCAATCTCGGCTCTCTGACTTTGTCTCCAAAGCGTCCAACCTGAGCTGACCCTCTAATTTACTGATTCATAATCCTGTCCATACTTGTCACACCCAGTGCAAATCTTAACATCTTTAACTCTGCCACTTCCAGCTCTGACTCCTGCCTTTTTGTCAATGCAACTGTCTCCAACCCATATAACATAGCTGGTCTCACTACCCTCTTGTAGACCTTCCCTTTCACTCTTACTGGTACCCATCTGTCACAAATCACTTCTGACACTCTTCTCCACCCATTCCACCCTGCCTGTACTCTCTTCTTCACCTCTCTTCCACAGTCACCATTACTCTGAACTGTTGATCCCAAGTACTTAAACTCATCCACCTTCGCCAACTCTACTCCCTGCATCCTCACCATTCCTCTATCCTCCCTCTCATTCACACACACATATTCTGTCTTAGTCCTGCTGACCTTCATTCTTCTCCTCTCTAGAGCATATATCCACCTCTCCAGGGTCTCCTCAACCTGGTCCCTACTCTCACTACAGATCACAATGTCATATGCAAACATCATAGTCCATGAGGCCTCCTGTCTGATCTGGTCTGTCAACCTGTCCATCACCATTGCAAATAAGAAAGGGCTCAGAGCTGATCCTTGATGTAATCCCACCTCCACCTTAAACATATCTGTCACTCCCACTGCAGAATTCACCACTGTCACACTACCCTCGTACATATCCTGTACCACTCTTACATACTTCTCTGACACTCCCGACTTCCTCATACAATATCACAACTCCTCTCTAGGCACCCTATCATATGCTTTCTCCAAGTCCACAAAAACACAATGCAACTCCTTCTGACCTTCTCTATATTTCTCCATCAACACTCTCAGAGCAAACATCGCATCTGTAGTGCTCCTTTCTGACATGAAACCATACTGCTAATCACTAATCATCACCTCCCTTCTTAACCTAGTTTCTACCACTCTTTCCCATAACTTCAAGCTGTGACTGATCAGTTTTATCCCTCTGTAGTTACTACAGCTCTGGACATCACCCTTATTTTTAAAAGTAGGTACCAAAACACTTTTTCTCCACTCCTCAGGCATCCTCTGACTTTCCAAGATTTCATTAAACAATCTGGTTAAAAACTCCACTGCCATTTCTCCTAAGAACTTCCTTGCTTCCACTGGTATGTCACCTGGACCAACAGCCTTTACATTCTTCATCCTCTTCATAGCTGTCCGCACATCCTCTTTGCTAATCTGTTTCACTTCCTGATTCACTATCCCCACATCATCCAACCTTCTCTCTCTCTCATTCTCTTCATTCATCAGCCCTTCAAAGTACTCTTTCCATCTGCTCAACACACTCTCCCCACTTGTGAGCATGTTTCCCTCACTATCCTTTATCACCCTTACCTGCTGTACATCTTTCCCGGAAAGAAAGTGACTGACAAAAATATTGAAATGAATGGGGCAAGTAATACAAATAAAAACTGAATATAAAATTCAAAGATGTAGAAATAAAGAGCTGTTAGGAAATATTAATTCCAAGAATAAATTATTAGAAACTTGTATTGTCATTAAGAAATGGGAACAATAGAAATGGTTGTGTTGAATAAGAAGAATCACATTGCAATAGTTAGAGCATACAAACTGTAGGAACATGTCGTGAAGATGGCGATATAGCAATAAAGGTCAGTGAAAGCATACATGTAACAGATCTAGCCCAGGTTAATAATGCATTTCTGAAAGAATTTGGGAGTATATTTAGCTTAGAAAAGAAAAGGACTGAAGTTATAAACATGGAAAAGTCATTAACCTTACCAAAATGTAATTAGGAGATGCAGAAAAATTAAAAGATGTAACAACAGGAGAAATAATTGTGTCTATTGATGTGCTGACTCAAGGCAAAGCACTGGAGGTTGGGTTAACAAATGAGTTTTTTAAGGAATACAAATAAGAGTTTGCTTCCCCTTTATTATTATCTCTTTTAGCAGAATGTGAAGGGGGGGGGGGGCAGGAAATTCCACTGTAGCTAAGGTACTAATATTTTTTGAACTGAACAATGATACAATTCTACCAAGCAACTACAGACCTATACCTATGTAGCTGAATTTAAAACTCTGTGTTAAAGTGCTAGCAAATAGAACACTAAATATATTACCAGGGTAAGTATTGCAAGGATTTATTAAATATAAATCAGGAGACCCATATCTTGTGAGGACATGTTTACTTAATAACCATTTCTAGGTTTTATTGACTTTAAAAAGCATTTGACTGAATTAAATGGCCATTTACTTGGGGTTTGTTAGAAATTATGAAAAAAAAAACAGTAGCAGTGACCAGGGATATGAGCAAAGGATGTCCTCTATCTCTTTTTCTATTCAATATAGCCAAGGAATAAATTTTACTGTACTTAAATGCGCACATAATGCATTTGGGTGTTCCAACCCGCTGTGGGGACCCTATAACTTTAACTTGATTTCTGAATGACTGTGTGCTGTGGTTATCCCACCCAGAGTGAAACTGGAAAGTGTATTACACTTAGAATTCATTGAGCATGAATAACAAATATTCCCTTTGTCAAATGGATCAAGGATTGCATTGGAAACTTCGTAGGACAGATCAAAGAAAATGTTACCTAAAAGCATCAATCTGGGGATAACCATGACACATAATTTAACCTTATGTACAAACAGAAATGATAAACTGATGTATGATAGTCTGAGACAGAGAGTGAGAGGCAAAGTTTTGGGATGGAAAAATAATTTCCCCTTTTATGCTGAAGTATAGATAATCAAAATTTACATGCTTTCTAAAATTCTTTCCCTTTTGACATAAACCATACTTTCATATATCAAATTATCTACATAACTTTCAAACATTAGTATTAGGCCTTGTTGTTGCCTGGACCTCTCCTGAGGATGCAGATAAAAGTTTATCTGCTTCAAAAATATGGGGCCATCCTGACTTTAAGAAGTATCACGAAGCAGTGGAAAAACATTAATACTTCACAGCAAGACTGCAACTCAGAGCATGCTGGTTATTCTCAGAGTCTTATCCTGAAAGAAGTATGGGGATGTAATCAAAGATCTCATGACAGTAAGGTATGGGAGTAAGAGAGTCAGGAATATGGGTTTAAACTAGTATTTGAGATCGTAATGTAGCTGAAACTGAAATGATTTATTGGGGTGGATATGGGGAACCACATTTGTTCAGATTAGTGGGCACTCATTTTTTGGGCAAGGATAGGCTAGTGAAGGAATATTTTAATGGATGTTTGGAACTTTGAAAATAACTCAGTAAAACACTATAACTAACTTAGATTAAACATGCAAAGCCATAGATGTAGGTAATGGCAATATTTAGAAGTTAATGATGTGTTGCAGTTAAGCAAAACAGTGTAATACTAGCATGAAAGTGCAGAAAAGAAAACTGTATGCAAGTAAATAATACAGCATTGTTTGCAGTGATGTCAGCTGTAACTGTGGAATGGATAAGTACAAAAAAAAGTATTGTTTAACAGGATGTAAATAGCCAGCCCTATATCTATGTTACAAATACACTGCAAACAAATCATCTGAATTGCACCATAAATAAAGGATTTAATAACAGAACGAAATCCTCTTGCTACATAACCACACAATGTATGATATGGAAAATCATAAAAGATATGTAGAATAACAAGGTAGGTAGACAGATAGAGACCAAAAGTGGTAGGCGGGTGATAGAAACAGAAAAATGTTGGAGTTAGGGGTGCAATGGCCAGGTGAAAGGAGTCATATGGGACTGCGCATTGATGAAGACTAAGAACTGGTGTGTATGTTTATTTGTAGAACTGTAGTTCCAGCTATCCTTTGGCCACAGCTCCTTGCTAAAATTTTGGTCATTGAGGTCACAATGAGAGTTTACTCAGACTCTGAGGGCTTGGCCTCTCGTAGTATTGTGTCGTTCACAAGGAGAAAACTTTACAATACAAAAAATAAGAAGACAAAAAGGAAAAGTAGAAAAGAAGATTAGTAAAGCAGAAGTTAAAGAAATACAAACTGATGTTATGGAGTACCTGAGAAGTGAAGGATTCAGTGAAGAAAATCTACCTCAGAAAGCACCACAGCAGGATAGAGCAATAGACATTCAAATTAAAGAGAAGCCAGTGGGAAGGGAAGCAACTGGTCAGTTGCCATATGAAGATATTTTGAATTCTTCCACAGAAAACCACTATAAATGTTCACTCGAAGCTGGACATCAAGGGAAGGAACAGGAAACTATGGCAACTCTGACACAGTCAATATTGAGGAGTGATAGGCTAGTGAGTTCCCATGTGACGGAGAGATGGATGACACAGGATGAAAATGAAGAAAATGTGCCACAGGAAGATATTGCAGAACTTTCTATACAATGCCTACAGAAAATGGAGAATAAAAATATGCTAAGATAAGAGTTGCTTGATTTACTAGGTATAGATGGACATATTAAGATCAATAACAGAAATAGACTGCTTAAGGTCAATAAAACCCAAAAAGTTAGAAGATAGATAAAACAAATGAACACAGTAATTAGGACTGTCCATGGATTCATGCAGTATAACAGAAGTAAATAAGATATATTACTGTACAGCTTAATAACAGATACAATTCTGCCACAAGAACACAGTGTAGTAAGGAAAAGGAAGGGAAGAAATTGAATACCATCATGGAAGTATCGAATAGAGAAAGCTGTAAAGCAATTAAGACCACAAGTGTCACTGTTAGAGGACTACAGAAGTGGGAACAGATGACAAAACTATTCAGAAAGATAGAAGTGATAAAAGCAACGCACAGTATTATAATGGATCAGGATTCATCATGCACTATTGTAAATTATAAACTAAAAATATCAGCACAAGCAGAAACACTTAGAAGTACAAAATAAACAATTTATTGATGACCCAAAAATTTTATACTGAATTTGGAAACAAGGTAAAAGGAATTAAAAGACCACCAAAAAAGAAGAAATAGATACAATTTGGAGAAGCATTTATGAAGATTCTGTAGAACAAAACAAAGATGCTAAACAGACAGAAGTAAAAGAAAGAATAAGAAGTTCAAAGGTACAGAATATGAAATGGGATGAAGTAACAGCCAAAGAGATTGACACAAAGTTAACAAAAGCCTCTAAATAGAAAACCCCAGGCCCAGATGCAGTACCTAACCTCCGGTTAAAAGTATTAACATCTTTGCACAAAGATTTAGCCATGAGAAAGAACTATTTATATGTTCATCCTAAATAGACAGTGACCTGGCTAACAACAGGAAAAACAATGCTCTTACTTAAGAGTGAACCTGCAAGTTACCATAAAAATTAGAGAGCAATAACTTGCCTTCTGACAACATATAAACTATACACTGGAATTGATACAGACAGAGTTTATAGTAATTTAGAAGAAAACTCAATTATGGCAGTAGAACAAAAGGGCAATAAAAGAAAGTCATATGGAACAAAGGATCAAGTCATAGTGGAGAACTGTACAAAGGGGAAGAATCTAGGAATGGCATGGATTGACTACAAAAAAGCATTTGACAGTATCCCACATTCATAGAGAAAAGAGTAACTACATCACAGTAGCCATGAAACAGTGGCAAACCACTTTGCAGTTAAGCCACGATAAAGGACAAATTATTATTTAGGGATAAAAATCCAAAGAGGGCTATTCTAGGGTGACTCTCTGTCACTGTTGCTCTTTTGCTTTGCCCTTAACCCATTAAGCTGTCAGCTAACAGATTTGGTCTTGACTATAATTTGGCTCCCAGAAAGCAATAAAGTGTAAAGACTTCTCATATTTTCTTTGTCAATGATTTAAAACTGTATAACTCTTCAGATGAGGAACTGAAAGCACAACTGCAAGTAGTCAAAATTTTTTCAGATGATATAAGAATGTCTTTTGATCTTGATAAATGTACAAAAGCAACCTTTAAAGCAGGAAAGCTGCAACACCAAGAAAACATCAGTTTGGGACAAGAATGTGACATAGAACTTGAGCAAGAGGGAGTGTATACATATCTGTGAATTGATTAAGGACGGACAATTAAACATGAACAAATGTGAAGAAAATGTAGTTAGGAATATTTTAGAAGACTTAAATTAATCCTGAAAACAGCACTGACATCTAGGAACAAAATTTAAGCTATAAAGCAATTTGTTCTTCCTGTCCTAACTTACAGTTTTGGAGTGACTGACTGACCTCAAAAGGTGTTGGATAAGATTAGGCAGGAAAACAAGAAGGATGCTTCATGTTCATCAAATGATTTATAAACATCAATGCAAACTAAGATTATACATTCCCTGTTCAGAAAGAGGTATGGACCTACTTTAAATTGATTACATGTATAGATCTGCAATTGTGGGACTGCATACATATCTGCTGACCTCACAAGACCCAATAAGTGAAAGTTTTGAAACATGAGGAGAATAAATCTAAGATGACTTCCCCTCTTAGTCTAGCAGAAGCATATTGGTATCAAATGGGAATAGAAATCAAACCAGCAGTAGATAAAAATCAGGCAGCAACTGAATGTGCCAAACAACAAAAGAAAGAATATAAGGTGAAGGATCAGATGAGAAGGCAAGAAATGTGGAAAATTTATAAATATAGTTGCAAGTATATAAAACTCCTAGAAGAGCTTCATGTTGATCAGGATCAAATGCAGGAATGGTTAAGGAGAGTTGAATTCAAACCAAAGGATAAAGGGTTAATATATTTGTGGCCCAAGATAGTAGACTATGTACACGTTGGTTTACAAAGTCCATTGAACATGTGGGAGAAACAGACAAATCTAGATTTTATAAAACAGAATTGGAAACAGTTGCACACCTTGTTGCTGGTTGTGATATATTAATGGCAGAAGAACTGTATACTGAAAGGCATAATAATGTGGTAAGACTGTTGCACTGGGGATTATGCAAACATTATAGTACTGAAGCAGCTGAAAGAAACTGGAAACATAAGCCCCAAAGCAGCATAGAAAATGATGAAGTCTACATCAAATAGGGTCACCCATTACCAACATTTCAAAAGATAGATGTGAGAAAACCAGATATCATGGTCCATGAAAAGAAGACAAAAGTAGCATTGATCATTGAAATCGCTACACCCAGTGACTACAGTGTCTTGCATACAGGGATATACAAAGTCATAAGATATCAGGATTTGCAGACAGAAACGAGAGCGATGTGGAAGAAATATACCCAGACCATTCCAATAGTAGAAGGGGTAATGGGTTTTATAAAAAAGAATCTCCAATTGTAATTAGATATGTTACCAATACATGTAACTCCATATGAACTGCAGAAGGAGTCATTACTGAGCACAGTGTGGGTTCTGCGAAGAGCACTTCTGGCTGACATTAAAGAGTGAAACAATACTAATTTCATGAACTTTAATCATACTTTGACTTAGGAATGGGGTCCATACCCATCATGGTATTAGAACCCCAAAAGATTTGGAGAAATTAAAAGAAAAAGAGAGTTTACTCAGACTCCTCTGAGCGCCTGACCTCTCATACTATTGTGTTTATGCTCAAACTTATTTGTAGTGCTGTAGGTTCTCCAGTTTATATATGGATAGTTGAAGTCCTCAAGAACAATAGTGTTTGGCTGAATGGTGAGTGATTCTATCTTAGTTAGATATTATGGGTTGTGGCTATTAAAAGGGTTTTTTGTATCTGGCTAATAAATGGTAAGATATCTTATTTACAGTTACTAGGATATCAAATAGTTTGAGGATGTTGTCTTACTTTATAAGTTTTGATATAATGGAATTGTGGAAGGTTATGGAAACACCACAATCAAAAACAAAACCACTCCCACTAGAGGGTATACATGAGTGGCAAGCATTGAATCTTGCTAAGAGGACATCTTACTACTGCAGTGCAACCACTGGATAAAAACAACATTACCTACAACAAGTACTGTTTTTATTTAATTATTTATTTATGTATTTTGCTGTTTATCAAACATTCAGGGCAACTTAATTTGCATCTCCTTAACACAAACAAGGGTAACTATAAACAGTTTATATTCCTATTGAGTATAAGCATTACTTTACATACATCAGCACTGAAGGACATCCTCCAGATTGCATGCATAGCTCTTCCAAGACTCTTCTTTATAAATGATCTAGTCTAAGTCCAGAGGTCAGAAATTCAATTTCTTAGAGCCAGTGGCCTTGATATAACTCTGTTGGGTAGCTACCAACCAATAAGTATATTGGGAATAATTTATCTGCCTACTTCCTTGATATAACTTTGTTAGGTAGCTACTAACCATTAGGTATAATGGGAATAATTTATCTGCTTGCTTCAGACTGTCTGACAAATCCTCATTTGTATTCAGTAGTACATTTTCTTGACTCAACATCAACTTGTTTCTCTGAATCAACCCTTGGCTCAGTGGTCACAATATTACAACTCTTAAGGTCAACCCCCTTATATATCAATTGATGCTGGTGTTAGGATAGAGAGACCATGGTACTGACAATCACAAAAAGCAACAAATATCTTTTGGCCACAGCTTCTTGCCAATGCATCAGCCACTGAGGTCACAATGAGAGTTTACTCAGACTCTTAAGTGCCTGACTTCTCACAATATACTGAAGAATCTCTTCTGTAGTTAAATTTCAACCAGAGAGAAACATTGGTTATGTTTTCTCAGGACAGTGTCACTACTTGTTGGGGACTTGCTTTTCGGTCAAGGCACCACACTAATAATCTGACTCTGCTTACTCAAATGGTTACCAACAGGAGGCATAGCACATCTGTTGGACTGGGTATCAAGAACCTATGGCCTCTAATTTGATGACATAACTGCAGAGTGGCCCAAAGTGTGTTATTATCAAGGCCAGCTATAGGAATCTTAGTATTTGAACATGGTGCTTGTTACTGTCCATCCTTGTCTAGTACAGAAGGCAGAGAAACAACTTCCCACTCCAGGTCAGATAAGACAGGTCATTCCTGCCAGTGGAAGCACTGCACTGATTATTATAATTCCACACAAGTGTTGATGTCTCCCATTTAACTGCAGAATCCAAGATCGTTCCTTATTGTGCACTGCATTCACAGGATCTAAGAAAGCCAAATACGCAGAACAGATTTTAGTTACATATGCACAATCAGTGGATGAATTGTCTTTTCTGCAGCCTGCAGCTGCATTGGAAACACACTTTTATTCAAGGAAAAAAATGTCAACTAAACCAAGCCAAGTTTGGCATTTATGAGCATCTGCACATGTACACAGGCCTATGGTATTTTACATTTGTCTATCCCATTTTCTCAGATAAATTTGTAAAGGTTGTACTTCCTGAAGATTAAAGTACAATGAAACATAACTGTACACATCACAAGAGTGCATAAATCCTTCCACTGAAATAAGGTCATGATCTCAGGATCCTTCCACTGTAATAAGGTCATACTCTCAGGATCCTTCCACTGTAATAAGGTCATGCTCTCAGGATCCTTCCACTGTAATAAGGTCATGATCTCAGGATTCTTCCTTTGTAATAAGGTCATGATCTCAGGAGAGCAACCTTGGCTAGCATTCAAGGCCTCCATTTTTCTGGTTTTCCTCTCAGACTAATAGACTAATTTAACAAATGTGACCCTACCAGCAGTAAACATTTATAGTTAACACAATGCCAATGATACAAGGGCAAACAGACAGCTCCTTCATTGTGAAGTGATCTAGAAATACATGTGTTTGTGTGTGGGGAATAAGCGGCATGTAAGCATTATCCATCTGTGTCTATCTAAATACCGTTCAACAAGTACTTAAATGCATTACATATCTTTTACAATGGCAGGTTTACAACCTGCTATATCATGAATCCTTGTTCAGCCATGAACTGACAGTCTGGCAAGTGTGGTTAATCTGAAACTTGCACAAGAATATATTGGTTTGTGTCCTTAGTCTTACATGTAGATATAGTCAATGCTCAATTTACAGTAAATCTGAAGAGTATACAGGGTGCTAATATGTACCCTTGTGTGTGTGCATGTGTATTATCTCAGGATCAAAACCTGTACTTTCGCTACAGGAGACAAGACCCTTAATCTTCTACAAAAGCTACCAAACTGTTAACTGTTAACTGAATCTTTAAAACTACAGGGGTGCTTTTTCAAGGAAGGTGAGCCTCAGTGCATTTTCAAGGTTAGTGTCCCCCATGCTAAGTCTGTTTTCAAAGTGCAACTCATTGGTTTAGCAAACAGCTGTCAGTGCTTGTGCTAAAGAATTTGAAAGAAGATTCAGTAGCACAACAGGTTGCATATTTACCTTTGGTGCAGATGGATTTGGGTTCTACTCCCAAACCATGTAGATGGATTATTGATACTGAAGTACCCTTTAGAGGGTGGGTGGTGTTGCACTCCTGAGGGTGTCGCCCTTTGGATGAAACATTGAACTGAGGCTCCACCTGTCTGTATCAATGGTAGGTGCTGTGAGATATTTTACATTCACCTGAGCTATCAAAAAGAGTAGGGAGAGGTTCCCCAATGCTCTGGCTAAATGTCCCCTGGCAGTATAAACACTACCTTGTCTCTCCCCTGAAAAGATGCTACTTGCCTAGAAATTAACCCGGTAAAAATGTATTTAAATTAAAAGTTCTAAATTAAATCCATATCTCTGCCTTCACTTCAAAGGTAAAGAAGAAAATATCATGTATGCTGATAGTTTGAGCAGTGTTTATATTAATTAGGTGGGGAGACAAGTAATGGGACATCAGAGATTCTGTGGGGAGTCTGGTCCATTCCTCTACCTAGGGATCCATTGGACCATGCTCTGTTTAGCTATTCAAGATGTTATAAATGGATTTATACTAGTTCCATAAGTTTGTTGACAATGCCTGAGTGGGGTATTGTATCAAATGCTTCAGACAGATCCCCTCATGAGATCCCCTCATCCATTGCCTTAGTGACCTTTTCAGAGAAGTCCGCCGGATTCCATAAGCATGAACTTCCTTTGACAAAGCCAAACTGGAATGGATCAAGCATCTAGAGGTTTCCTATGTCCTTGTTGATAATTTCCATGATAATTCTTTCCATGGCTTTGCAAATAAGACCAGTCAAATAAGGGCATTTAGTTTGCAGGATCTGCTGAAGATCCACCCTTATGAAAGGGGATGATTGTCTCAATCCTCCATTCATGTGACACAAAGCCTTTTTAAAGACAATAGTTAATTAATAACTCCAGGGATGCTGATAAGTCATATTTTAGACTGCTGAGAAGCATTCTGGGATGTTATCAGGGTCCATTCAGACTGTGCTCTTAACTTTAGCGAGCACAGCCAGTACATGGTCTCTAGTTATACCTTGAGGGGTATTATGGGGGTTATTTTTGGAGGATGGTTGGGGTGAGAGGGGAGTAAATTTGAAACTGAATTTGTCAGCTAACAGGTTCGCTATATCACCAGGCTTGGTAAATGTGGCACCATTAACCACCAGTTTAACACATTGCTGTGTGCTGTTCATGAGGTTTCCAACACATCTGAAGAAGGCCTTATGGATATCTTTCAACTAGGAGTATATCTTAACTCAAATTTGGCTTTGTTTAACCTAATTAGTCTTCTTACTTGCCCACTTAGTTTGATAAGACAGTTTTTATCTTTACGGGAATTACCCTTCCTGACTTTTGCCATACATTTTTTTTATTTTTGTTATTGTTTAATTTGGGATGCCACCAGAGTGGTTAGTTCTGGGCTTATTTTTGGTATGTACAGCAGCCTGTATGCAACCACTGACATGCTTGTACAGATTTTCTGAGGGCAATTCAGTATAGGCAGCTGTGTTCTAGGGATTTGGAGGGGCTCTGAATTTTGACAAACCATCATTTAAAAGGTAATTTTCCTTGGAATAGTTACTGGTTTAATGGGATTATGGAGCTAATTTTGAAGAAGGCAGCTTTATGGTTGGACCTTACCGGGGAGGACAAGACATGGGTGGGTGGGGGGGGGGGTTGCAACACTGTCCCATATTTGTGAGTATGAGGTCCAGTATGTTGCAGCCTCTAGTGGGTATATTCACTATTTGGTCATGGGAGTTTGTAATTATAATGCCCAGGTATCTCAGTCCCTGTAGATCTGAGGCTGTGTAGAATTACCATTCTCCCTATGAGTAGGGTGTTAGGCAAGATGTTAAGGGTCTCCAGTACGTCCAAGTATGCCTTGTGAGCTTTTTGGGACATGGAGGGTGACCTACAGCTGGCTAGTTTCTGGTACAGGAGTTGACTATAGTGATTTGCAAGTGGAGGAACACCAGTATGTCATGCTGTTTGACCACTCTAGAGATATCCTTGCTACTGATGTAAATTGAGACACCCCCAGCTTTAGCCCTTGTTTGTTCAGCTACTGGTCTAAAAGTGTGGAAAGTACTGAAACCTTGCATCTCTCAGCTACTATTTGCTGTTTGAATAATGCCTTGGTAACTGCACAGATGTCTATATTCTCGAGTGTGAGGATGGCTTGGAGGGAGTGTTTTTTTTTTTTTTAATTTTATTTAGGCTCCTAGCACTGAGCAGTAACACTTTAAGATACATTTGAGTTGATTTTGCTACAGTAAGTACAAGATTTTGATGTTGCCTATAAAAGGCACTGTGGGGTTGGATAAAGTTCTAGCTAGTATCCAAAAGCCTAGAGGGGAAAGGTGCAGACTATCCTTGGCAAAGCAATGTGGTCTATTAACCATGTCACTCCAAGCTGAAAAATATTGGATTCCCTTAGAATGACACCAGAAAGACTCTGAACTGTTAAATGCAATCATTTTCTGCTCATATTGTAGCATCATCCACAGTTATGGTAATATGCTGCTCAACACTAGGATCATACCAGGCTGAGACACATAGTCTAAAAACCCCATAATGTCTGTCTTCATATAGTCAAGTGAGGTACATCTCAGGCCATTTACACCTACAATGACTATGATGGAACTGGTACCTGTGGCATAATGACTTGAGTGCATGCATTATTTGGTGCATCCTGGCTCTGGATTAGAAGCGAACCATTATCCTTTCCTTGTTCAGCCTGGTTAGAGGGGTATCAATGTATCTTACAATGGACTCCTCTATGGCAAGAGTCCTGGGAAGTGTGTTTGCTTGCCTTAGGATCTTTGTTTGGAGCTCCACTGAGAGTGACAGTACGTGTGGTGTTAGGTGTGTTTTTTTCCTGAGTGCATTTTGGTTTGCTTAGGCATAGCTCTGACACCAGACAGGTGTTCTTTGTTGTTCAGGAAGACTGCCTTTAAGTGCTTCAAAATATTTTAGTCTATGTGTGTATTGTATGCTATGTAAGGTGTGTGTTTTGTACATGGTTTTCCCCCTCTCTTCTCCCTCTCTTGTATGCGAGAGTTTAGCCTCAAGTTTCATTGTGTAAGTACACCTCTAGCATACCGTGTCTGCTTCTTTAAGGATTAAATGGTTGTTGGTAAACATGAGCTACATTGATTTAGGACACCCATGTCCACCAAGGTGGCTACAGAGAAGTTAGGAAACTACATATCCATACTGTCCAGTCCATTGACTGGTGAGCTACTAGGAGATAGTGTTGGGATTAGAAGGCTATTAAGGGTGCATTGTTGGCAGAGCCTAATAAGGGTGCTTTACTGCTGAAGATTATGTTAAACAGTTCCCCTTAGTAATACATGCTAACCCTAATGGTGACCCTGCCCCAAACACTAACTCTTCAACTTACTTTAAAAAAATTTCCTGTAACACTACCACCACACAAGACACACTCAAACAAACGTGCACCAACACACACTGCCAAAGCTACATCTTTCCTTTACCCAATCCCAAACGTCACCTTAAAATACACAAACTCACACACAAACACATAACATCTTTTCCCATACCTAACTCCAACAATAACCCTAAAACACACACACTCAAACACAAGCACATAACACATATCTTCCTACCTAATTCGGATCCTAACCCTAACATTCAAACATAAGCATAGACACTGTCTCCCACTTCCAGAGTCCACTTATCTGTCTCAGAAAAACATACCTTCAGAATGTTCATTTAACTATATGAACATTTGACAATCTCTACTGTCCCTTTCTTTTGATGACCAAATGTACATTCAACAAAATGCAGGGAATCCATCTATATATATATATATATATATATATATATATATATATATATATATATATATATATATATATATATATATATAGATATGTATTTATATATACTCACTCATACATAGATACATACACACACACAGATATATATATATATATATATATAGACAAACGCACACACATATATAACTGTGTATGTGTATACAGCAGCAACATCTAGAAATGAGCCACTTTGTTTTAACAACTAAGCACTTCATCTCAACCTGACTGGGACATTTGCATTGAATATCAATACCAAATAAAGACATAACTGGGTTATACCACATGAGTGCATCCAGTGTTACTAATACTTGATGCAAGTTGAGCTGAACTGTTTGAATCGCGTTATTCTGATGTCTTTTTTGTTTTATCTGTATCTGAAGGCTGTTGAAGGTATTTACCCAAAAACTAAAAACATAGATACATTCTTAAAAAAATGGTATTAATTTAAAATTGCAATAGCACAGAATTTTCAAGTTATAAGCTTTAGCGAAAGGACCGCAGAGTTTTCTCATGACCTGGTTTGCCAACTATCTTTATGCAATACACTGCAAGGCTGTTGCTGCTGGTTTCTTGATGCATTTCAGCAGGATCAGTGTGTTTACTACACAACAATTATTTTCCTCTGCTCTTGTCGCTGCATCACTGCTTTGGCATTGCTGTTTTTGAAGACTGGCTACTTGGAGAAAAGGAAAAGGTGATTTTTTTTTATGCTGGAGGTAGTACATTTACAGACTGAGGGTATGGGGAAAGGTTCCTACACTTTATATGGCAACTCTTGTAAAAATCTGTTTATTTGTGTTGTGTGATGCTCTTTTTTGTGAGATGGCATGGTTCTGTAGAGTTCAGATATCATAGAGATGATTTGTGTCCTAGCACCAACAGCTAATGTTAAACCTGTTTATCAGTCTGTGGTGCACACATTCATCACTACAACTTGCTATGCTACAGGCATGTTAAAGCCACGCCAGGAAAACATTCATATTCTATGAGGTTAAAATCCGAAAAAGTCACATAGGAACAGCCTATGAGCAAGGATTTTCAAAGAAGAATACCTTAAGTGGTAGCTTGGTACATTTTAAGCACAGTAGTAGGCATGTTTAATAATAAAGTTAATTAGTTTCAAAGTTTATTATATCATACCATACTCATGAAAAACAAAGGCAGTTATACAGTTAGTTACTCTTGCTGATTTTTTGTGAAAAGTAATATAACTCTGCAACTACAATGTCAAAATTGTATATACGTAGGGGTGTGTGTGTGTGTGTGTGTGTGTGTGTGTATATAAATATATAACTATATATATATATATATATATATATATATATATATATATATATATATATATATGTATATACACAGACACACATGCATGCACGCACACACACACACACACACACACACACACACACACACACACACACACACACACACACACACACACACACTGTAGTCTGATTTGTCACTAGAATTTGTGCAAATAGTACCTAAGCCAGATAACTGAAAATAGAGAACAGTGACCACTTTGATGTTCAGAGCATTATTTAATGTGATCACATGACTACATGTACCTGGATATTGTATGTATTGTTTCAATTTCTGTATCTTTCTGATACATGAATAAAAAAGTCACACTGAAATATAATGAAGTGACTAAAAAGATGACTAAATCTGATTAGAATGTAGCAAAAGTCTTATTACATATAACATTAATGATATGGATAAAGACCCATTTCAAAACTCAGTAGTTCAGATGATTAACAAGATCATAAAAATGTATTGTATTACTGTAAATGGATATTTAACTACAGAGAAATAAAATGCTATTTGCTAAATTACTAACTGGCAAGGTAACAATATCCATGTTAGTAGGCACATCTGCTGCTCTCTCATGCAGTCCCTGGGTAACATTAATTCAAATGATGAAGGTTCAGCTTTGTAGAATATCCGAACAACAGCTATTTCTGGAACAATCTTTTGCAAAATAGCCCAAGGTGAATTTACTGACTTTTATTTTATTTGCATATTCATTTGTTAAACGATTAATGTGATAATTCGAACAAGGAATATTATCAAAAATCACTGCCATTCAGTAAATGCCAGCCTAATTCTTTGAAGAATCTTTAATAAATTATCTTTGCATATTTACATGTGACATTTTATTTAAACTGTCATTAACTCAGCAAAGAATTTAATTGTTTTGCATTCCACAGAGTATTATCATCTTCATCATCAACCCTCTTATTCCATTTTATGCATGAGGTCAGGGGATTCCATCAACTGTTGCTGTTTCTCTCGATTCGGTGCCACTCTTCTACCTTCTTCAACTATCATGCCTGACTATTGCAGGCCTTCCCTTACACAATCCAGCTATCGCTTTCTTGGACACCCTTATTTTTTCTTGCCTTCTTCCTTTCTGTCCGAAATATTAGGATCATAGGAATTTACTACACTATTGACCTGAAGGTCATTTCAAGCCTAGCCATTTCATCCCAGTGAAATACCATAGATACACTAGTCAATACCAATGACTGCATTTAGTAATGACTGCCTATGTCCAGGAGGGTTGTGGGTGCTCATTCCCACTAAAAATTTGCAGTGCCCCATCCACTCATTCAGGTTCCTTTTGAACAGTGTCATAGAGGTGTTCTTTTTCACATGAATTGGTAGCCTATTCTAAAGATGCGGCAGTCACTGGGAGAAAAATCTGTTCCTCCAGCATGTCCTATTTTAGTCGCAGGCCATATTTAGGTCCCTGGAATGGGTAGTTCTAGTCCTGCTTGATTTATGGATGTGCAGCATGTTCCTTAGGTTTCGGCCTGAGATTGCTATGTAAGCCAGGCATAAGTCTCCCCTAAGAAGTCTTTACGATACATTGTATAGTGCCAGGGACTTTAGTTGCTCTGTGTAAGGAACGTGCTGCAGTCCATTGATCTTCTTTGTTAGAAACCTCTGAGGTCTCTCCAGTTGCTGCAGGTGCTTTGTACAGTACATGCCAAATGGGGCATTATACTCAATTATGGACCTGATTAGTGAAGAGTATAGATGGGTTATAAACTCCTTTGCTCTCAAGGCAATGCCTTTACTAATCAAGTGTGCTTTATAGAAAGTCTTCCTCATCAGATTCATTAGTTCATAGACAAATAGTAGGCTATTAGTAGTATGCAGATTATTAAAAGCCAAGTCAATAACCAGGGGTCAGAGTCATACTTTGTACCTTATATCTGTGAGATAAAGACCTTAACCATTATGCCTACCTCCACTCTCTTGCCAGCATTAGTATAATCTGTTCCCTTTGACCTTTTCAACAACTGGAACTACTTGGGCTCCTGCTCTACTGTCTTCATTTCCTCATCTGTCCCAGACTGTGCATCCTACCGCCAGTCTCAGGTACTTTATTTCCATCACTTCTAGCTTAGTAGACTGGCCAGAGCACTGCTTTGACTTCCTTCTCTTAGCTTCTTTGGCATTCTTCCTTTGCAAATGCTAATCCTGATGAACTATGCCAAGTGATGACACTCCATCAGATTGTTTCATTGACCTCCTCATTCAGACCTCTCTTGTCCTCATCAACCCCACCGGGATACCTGAAGCTTTTCATCTGTCCCACTATTTTCCCTTCTATCTCAGTTTTCAGCGTTTTCTAATTTTCATTTCCTTCCATAAAAGCTGTACTTTCTACTCTCAGTTTCATTTTGTGTACCTTCAGTTTTACATTCCATTCCCCTAACATTTGCTGAATATCTTGTTCAGAGTCTACCTGTAATGCCACTTCATCCGCATGTGATCTGTCCCCTCCAACCGTCCCATTTGCTAATGTAGTCTTTCACCAGCACTAACAGTAATGGGCTCAGAGCTGAACTCTGCTGCACTCCTACTACCACTAGGAGTCCCTCTGTGAACACAAAAAGAAAGTTTGTTTTGCTTTTTTCTCTTTTTCATCTTCAGTTGTTACTTCTTTGACCACTTTTGTCTGATACCCAGCAGTGAAATGGCTTGTTTCATTTCCTTTTTATCACCTTCTCCCACATGCTACATATATCTCTGACGTATTATAGATAAGATATAACACACTTCTCTTACTTTCTTTCATTATTTCTAATTTCACTTCACATTTAAACTGGCATCCTCCAAGCTTTCATTTGTTTACTGCAAGTTGTTTTTTTTTTTTGCTCAGGTTCTCTCACGTCTCTTGCTATTCTCATATCTGCAGATTTTTTTCAGACTGATAAGAAAAGTTGAAAGCTTTCTCTAATGTTAAATTTGACTGTAGCTGTGGCTTTTGCGAAACTTCAAGGCCTATATTACCTGTGACAGTTCTGTCTCTTATTTTCTTGTCTTTAGCTCTAACAAACTCACAGAATTCCACTAGGTCATACAAATGTCTTGCAGATGCTTTTAAAGATCCTGTTTTCATAGCACATCAATGGAAGAATGTTTGTTCATACATTACATTCCCTTTAGAAACAGACTGTTCATGTACCTTTGCTAGTACAGTCTCACACAGTAAAGGTTACCCTTAAGCAAAGGCAAAAGCACCAAAAACAGATTCAACATCTCTGTCCATAGCAGGAAAAAAAGAGTTTGCCTGAATATCATGGCCTTCCTTGTCTACCCTGACAACTGTTTTGTAGAGTGCCCACTTTTGCTTCCATACTGGTCATTATAATTGTTCTTTGAAGCCATATGGCTCTGCAGGACTGAATTTCATAACTGTAAGGTCATTTTCCTTAACCTTTTGTTTTGTCAGTCACTGCCTCTCCTGAGTCAATACCATGCCAGCATTTTGGTAGAATAATTTTTGGGGTCCCCTGTGGTACCATTGCACACTTTCTAGCTAGTATAAATGGTTGCCATGGCATGATGTTCTCTCCCTTTTTAATTTAGTCCCATTCTTATATATCTTGCAATGTATTATATTTCAGGGCAACAGAACGTTGGGAGATCAAAGCTGGACTTTATATGTTTATTACATCTATTTTCCATACAGCTGAACACTCACATACAGCACAGTATAGCATTTTGCATGGCTTGTCAGGTTCACAGCCAGCTCAGTAATGGCTGCAACCACTGCCCCATGTATAACGGGTAAAGCCCCTTTATATTTTTATACAGGCATGATCAGTCTACCACTGATCTACTGATCATCAGACATCACAGTGGCCTAATATTGCTAGAAAATGTTCTAGCCTAAAATGCCAAACCTAATGAAATTTCATTTTTCTGCAATATTTAAAACAGAAAAAATGTAATAATTTAATTGCATTTTTTGTACAAAATTGAAAAAAACGATGTCCTAGACAATAGTAGAATTTTCCCATTGCAGTCACTCTGGAGATCAGACACAGAGGGACATAATTCCCTTCAGTGTCTTAAATAATATTTGGATTTTGGTAGGAATGTGAAGTAGGTAGTCAAGGAGGATTGTCTTTTAAAGACAAATTGACACTATTGTTGTGATTACAAAAGCAAAGCAAAATGGGGGTTATCAAAAATGAAACACTGGCAACTGATTCAGGCAAATAAAATGGTAGATTCCAAATGAAATAAGTGTATTTAATGGTTTAATGGTATTTAATGCTTATGCATGAATTTGAGGCAGGAAATTATATAAGTAAACTTCCTACAGATACTGAATACAATGTAATGACAGACATACTTGACTTGATTTAACTTGATAGTCTGCAGTAGTGGCACATCAGGTATGTTATTTATATCTTATTCATATGCAAAGGAGGTGCTCTTACGCTTTGCTTGCACCTAGTGTATGCCACTGTATACTTTACTGTTTTTTATAACATTTGATCATTTTTTTATAATAATTTATGTCATTTTACTTGAATTTATTTAATGATTATATATTCATATATAGTTATGTTATTTATGATTCATGTTAGTTCACATATTTATATATTTATATTTGCCATGCATTTGATAATGTGCTTAGGAGGTGCATATATAGTGCATATGAGTACTGATAATTGTATGCCTATTAATTGCACCATAGCAACCGGATGATGCATTTTATGTGATTGGATACATTGTATAATGACCCGATATTTAAACATTATGTGTTTCTAAGTTATTCATTAGATCTGAAGAAGCTACATGCGAAAGCGCTCATCTTTGTTATCCTGTACTATTTTATTTATTAAATTTACTTACTAATCCTTGCCATGGACTGCTGGTGTGCTTTTATATAGTTTATTTTTTTTACCAGTTTACACAGCAGTGGTTTTATCTCTCTTGCAACGCTTTTCCATTTGACTGACAGTATATTTATTTTTGCGGCCAAGAGAGACATGGCTGAGGGTGCTGTGGTGGAAATCGAATTGGACTTTAATCCACATATTAATTCTAAGAATCCTGCAAATGGTGATGGCAGTAATCATCTGTCTAATTTTATAAAGGAACTGAAATGCCGCAAAACAAACCTAACTTGAAAAAGGAAGCCGGCAAGACGATAAACCTCAGCAGATGCACCAATTCCAGACACAGTGATGCTGATAAACTGCAAGTTAAAATTGTATTTTAAGCTCAACAATAATAGGCTTTTTGTCAGTGTCCCGCACCAACTTCATCAGAAAAACAAACAACACATTCCAGCTTACACCTTAATAAAAAGCTCATTAATCACATGACTACTTTGCAATTAAGCCAATACATTCACAACACCTGCTCAAACCCTTCCCTGAGACTCAACCTAACTGAACAAGCAGTAAAAGGAATATCCATACTTTTGTAAGTCATGCTGAAATAGATAAAAAATAGATGAAGAAATTAAATTAAAATCAATGAAAGACATGGAGAATGATTTATATTGCCTGAAACGCCTCCAGTGTCAGAGGTTTCACATGGAAGCCTGTTGTACGTTGAAGGTAACACCCCGGGACCTCAGGATCTTCGTTATGCCCACATATGGTGACAACACCCGCAGCTGCTAGCCAAATGGCAGCAATTAAATTTAGAACAATGTTATTCTTACGTGCAACTATTAGTAGTTTATTTTTTACCTATTGAAAAAGAGTTGACCAAATGCATCCAACGGCTGCAGGAAGAGATATACTCTAAGTATTCTGCAGCATTGGTTGATATTAAAGTGTGCGAGATTGTAGATCATGTTCATACATATGAAAGGAAACTTTTAGCCCAGAAGAAGGAGAAAATGCAACGCAATACTAGTGACTTTGCACAGAATCATGTATTCACCTGGCCAAGGGAAAGAGCTGATAGGATTGCTAATGAACAGCATAACCTAAACAGTGAGAGGAATCTGTGGAACCCACAATCTAACACAGGAAGTTCCAACGGCAGCATGGTTAGGAATGGTCCTATCACAACTGCTACAATTACCTCATTGGAGCATGGGTCTACATTGCATATACAAGATTCAACATCTATAGAAGCAGAGAGAGCCAGCACAACATCAGAAGCATCTAATTTAAAATCATACATTCTGAATGTAGATGGCACTAATGGAGGAGCTATAAAGGTGAACAGTGAACTGGCAGTATAGAGAAAAAACACAGAAAATGCACAGGTGCAGGTTTCTTCCAACCTGCCTTTGCCATATCTTCACAACAGGAAATGATCGGTGAAAGGGTTTGAGAATCAGAATCGGAACAAGGGGAGGTATTTAGGGTCCAAAGTGGGCATGAATACAATAATGTTGATGTGGAAACAAGTGCAGGAGACCTAGTATGGAACATTTCAAGGAGGACTTTGACCAAGGATGAGATCCAGGTACTAAATAAAGGTTTGTCTTTTGTACCTGCTCAGCCAGGAGATGTATCTGACACACTAATTGACCTCAGACTGTTTGCTAGGAACATTTGTTTGAAATTATTATTTAGTGATACAGATGCAACTAGTAGTAATGACCTGATGCAAGTTGGACACAAGAAGCCTAGTATATACATACCGAAGTGTCATCCTACGGTTGATACATTTGTTAAGATGTGTGAAAATGATGTATATAGCATGTTAAATAATGAAAGAAGAAGAAAGGATTTAGTTAATTTAACTAGAGTAGAACAACATGCTTTGAAATGCCTGCAAAATGGCAATAGTATATCTATCAGACCAGTGGATAAAGGAGGACAGGTAGTTGTCATGGGCAGGCATTTCTATATTAATAGTATAATTAATATGTTCAAAGATAATAGTACATACAGGCCTATAGATTTGGATGCTATTTATAGGATAGTTGAAAATACATATAGATCACTTAAAGATTATTTGGATAACGTTTTATTAACCAATGAACTGTATACATACTTTTTAGTGGAGCACCCTAGAATACCTGTTTTGAATGGTTTGCCTAAGATACACAAGGATGCGATGAACCCTCCCTTTATACCAATTGTGGCAGGGATTGGATGGCTCACCCAGCCAATTTCCATGTACCTTGACAAACAGTTCAAACCTATTTTAACTACGTGCAAATCAGTGTTAATTGATGCAAAACATTTCTTACATGATCTGTTCACATTTGTGAATGAGAATAACAGTAGAGATCTAGGGTTCTTCGTCACTATGGATGTGAAATCCTTGTTCACCAGTATACCCGATAATGAAGGAGTACACATGGTTAGAGATGTGTTAATAACCAGAAATATATATGATATTAAACATGTGGATTTTTATGTTTATTAATTGAGATGGTACTGGAAAATAATGTCTTTACTTTCAATGAATTGTATTATTTACAAACATCTGGCGTAGCGATGGGCACTTTGTGTGCCAACAGCTATGCCAATTTGGTTATGTCTAGAAGGGAGGAAAATGTTATGTATGCTTCAGAATATTATCTGTCATATATACCCTTTTATAAGCGGTTTGTAAACAATCTCTTTTTTATATGGAGAGGAGATCTATTACAGTTACATCAGTTTATTGATATGTTGAACACAAGTACAAACTTTTTGGAGTTTTCATATAAATATTCAGATGTTTCTATTGAATTTTTAGACGTTTTATTGATTAGGAGAGATAATAATACTACAGACACTAGATTATATAGGAAGGAGTGCTATCAACCTACATATGTACATCAAAACAGTATGCATCCTGACCATGTGTTCTGCAATGTATTGAAAAGGCAAAACATGCAGATTAGTCAACTACACAATGATGACAGGGATTTTGAAAGAGGACTAGAGCAGCTAAACTCTGACTTTATGTCTAGAGGGTATCATACTGATGAGATGAACAGTAAGCAAGAAATGGTCAGAGGAACGAGATTGACAACAGCTAAACCTTATTACTCCAAGCACACTACAAGGCCTGACGTCTTTAATACCAAGAGAAATACTGCTCCATTCTTTAGCCTCACATTCTCTAGTGATGAGAGGAACATAAGGGAGATAATATCCAAACATTGGACCATTTTAGGTACCAATAAAGAGATATCCTCCATTGTGGGTGATAGACCCAGATTTGCATACAAAAATAAGAAATCCATACGCCAGAGGTTATGTTTTCCTAAACTTACCAGTGGAATATCAGTTAACAATATAGAAGAACATACTACTAAAAGTGACAAATGCTCATATTGTAATTTTATAGATGAGTCGTACACATTTAGACATCCTACTAGCAATAAATCATTCACACATCTTCCAAAAGCAAACTGCAATACTAGGGACTTGGTATATTTAGCACACTACACAATATGCCAGGGTTTCTATGTTGGCAAAACTAAGCTTGAAGGAGCAAATATGCGATCATTTATATTGTGCATGTAGAGGCATGACATACAGTGCGATAGCCAAGCATATGCAGATTTTATGCAACGCACATGTATTTAAATTTCTAGTATTGGAAGTTGTAGGAACAGATGCTAGAATGGGTGACTTGATAAATAGAACCAAACAAGCAGAGATGAGATGGATTTTCAGACTAGGAGCACATTGTCCACCTGGAATTAATGAACATGTTTCAGTGCAACCTGCACTTAGAGCTAGGCCTCTTAAGAAGTAACACTCTAGATTATATATACACATTTCACTCTCTGCACTTTACCTTCATTACATTAGCTGCATAGGGTCCCTATATTGGATGCACACAGATTCCTCTACCCTATATATTTAACTTGCTTTAACTTGATAGTCTGCAGTAGTGGTACATCAGGTATGTTATTTATATCTTATTCATATGCTCAGGAGGTGCTTTTATGCTTTGCTTGCACCTAGTGTATACCACAGTATACTTTTCTGGTTTTTATAACATTTGATGATTTTTTTATAATAATTTATGTAATTTTAGTTGAATTTATTTAATGGTTATATATTCATATATAGTTATGTTTTGTATGCTTCATGTTAGTTCACATTTTTGTATATTTATATTTGCCCTGAAGCCAATAGTGTCAGCAACATGCTAAACAAAAACTGGAATTTATCACTGGACAACAGGGAAATAATGGGCATCTAAGCAAAAGCCCCAAAATCATATTCAGGAAAGGGAAGAACTTGAACAACTTATTGGAGGTTAGGAGACCCACCATAATTAAAAATCCCAGAATGTTTAAATGTCTTAGCTGTCCATACTGCAAATACATACAGGAAGGACGAAGTGTAGAAATTAATGTCAAAATGCTGAAAAGCAGTAATAGATATAATTGCCAATCCAAAATGGTAGTTTATCTTGCTTTATGCCAACTATGTCCTTCCTTTTATGTAGGAAAGACAGAATGTAAACTAAAAGATAGGATTTACGAACATACGTACAACATTTCAAAAAACAAAACAGAGAATGCATTAGCTAGACATGTAAGAGCAAACCCTAACCACGCTTTCAAATTCCGGGTAATAGAACAAGTTCACACTGACTCAAGGGGTGGACCCCTAACAGTAATTCTTGAACAGTTAGAATTACTGTGGCAAATCTGCTTGAACGCACATATTACCTCGAGATTGAATGAAATGTGCTCAATTCATTGCATGCTAAAACTGAAAAAATTGAGGAGATAAATGTTCTAAAATATGCTCTAAAATGTTTTAATATATGTGTTTTATAAAATGTTTTTCTAAATAATATTTTACATAGGTTAAATAATTAAGACTTTTTACAATGTTTTTATATCTATGTAACTGTGAAGAATAACCTTGGATGGTATTGTAGTGATGTTCCTTTAAGAGCTTGCTACTGAACACTCACATGGGAGAACTGGGAGAGGTATTTTAAACTCTAATTTGTATCTGTTTTTTATCTGAAGAAGTTCAAGTTAATATACTGTACAAAAAGTACTTAATTTTATCCAGTAAATACACTTATTTCATTTGGAGTCTACCATTTTATTTGCCTGAACCAGTTGCCAGTGTTGCATTTTTGTTTTGTCTTTCATTTTTGAGTTTTATTAGTTTGTTAAAACAGGGGTTATCATCGACTTCCTTGTGGACACAAGCATTCTTCAAGAAGGCCCATCTCTGACTAACAAATGGTGCCAAAGTCATAGTCTTTTGGAAGTCAACCATCCTGGCTAATTACTGCATCAATAAACCACCCCTATGAGTCGACCCAGTGGGAAGGGATCTGGGTACACAAGAAGATAGTAGCCTTACCTTTGACCAACATATGGCCACAATGGTTAGGAAATCTTTTTATGTTGTACTGATAAGTAAGGATATGGCATCTAGGTCCAAAGAGATCATTATCCCACTGCAATCTGCCCTTATCAGACTAATCACAGAGTAAATTTCTTTCGTTATGTACCTAACCAGTTATATGTAGCAACTAGAGTGACCTCAGAGGTTCTTTAAGCAAAGAATACAAAACATAACAAACTTGCTTTATGCAGAGTGACTTAAAGTCCTTTCCTTCTACTCAGTCTCATATAGATTGCTGAGGAGTACTCTTTGCCTACCTTGTAAGGCACACACAAACCCAACAATTATGAATCTCTTGCATATTTTATATCAAACAGTGCCAGAAGTAAAAGGACTTGGAACCTAAATTTTTGCTGTGACTTAAATAGAATATGCTGGAGAGACAGATATATGTGCCAGACAGCGCCCCTCCAATACATCAGGCTTCCCATCCATGTGAAGCTGAGTTTGTCTATTACCCAATTTAAGCACAACCAGAACCAGTAGGTGGGAAATAGAAAATTTATACTAGGCCTGGCATCCATGTCCCTTATGGACAGGAAGTACTTTAGAAATCCCCGGCCCTCAATGTCCTATTTGGATACAGGATTTTATTGTTCTTTCTGGAAATCTTGGCTAGGCTTAGAAAGGCCCCCTGGGCCATTAGCATAATAACAATCTATGAATCGATGAAGAGGGAAGTGACGGTCAGCATTTTAGTGACCACTACAGGTAGTGTTTCTGAAATGCTGAAAAGCTGCATGGAAGCACATGTATTCACTTTAGCTCTTCTTCTGACTACAGGGACAAATAATAGAATATGTTAAAGGAATTCAGATTATGTGCTTAAATACATCAATGCAGGTGGTTTACACAGTTATGCTTTCTTGTGTATTTCAACAAGACTGTGTCAAGTCTATTCAAATAACATATCTCAGATTCCCAGATGGATTGTTCTTCTGGTCTTTTTGTCACTTCCCTCTCCACTTCACATGCACAAGACAAAAAATATTTGATTATAAAACATTTGAATCTTAAAAACAGGGAGCAGAAACACAGTCCTTAGTGTGCAGTATAAGTTGAGCCGTATCTAAATATGATTTCTGTGAAGCTATACCAAGGTTGACAGCTACTATTTAAGCAATTTATGAACATTCATTAGTCTTCTCCTATGAGAGCAGTGAGGTCAAGATGCTATTTCTGCATGCTTTCCAAATAAATAATGACTATTGAATTGTTCTCTACGATTAGTGCAGCATTTTCCTGTTTCTAAAACAGCACTCTTCCTGTGCCATCAGATCTAATTACACCCATAGGCAGTCAGCGATGAGCAATAGCCCCCCTTAGGCATTACTGCTGACACAAGTACTCCTGAATGGATCATATATCAGTCTAGTCCTGGTGGATATTAACACTTGAAGTCCTTGTTTCTTCTGTCAGTTAAATATGTACTCCGGTAGTTATCAGTGTAGTATGATTCATTTATTTATCTGAATAGTGAAGAAAAATGTTATTTTATCTAATTGCTTCATTAACCTAAAACATGTGTATGGCAAGTATAAAACAAAATGTCTACACTGAATTTATATTATTCTTGTACTTGTAAGAGTCTGTTGCAGAAAATAACAGAAAAATGAGAAAGAAGTCATGATGTCAGCTACTACAAACATACCTGTTTTAGTGCTGTTCTTCCATGCTATCTTTAGGTCCCCATCTATGACCTAGGATAAGTATACCATGTACTTGAATGTACTGCAGTCACTCACCATTCAGTCCAACACCATATTCATGGGTGATTTCAGCTATCACAATATAATCTGGGATGCATACTCAACCACTAACATGCAAATTCAGATATTCCTGGCTTTTGTTAATGCAAACACTCTGAATTAGCACATCTATTGGGGTGCAAATATCCTGTATCTGGTACTAACAGGTATGAGGGAATGTTGCACCCACACCTCTCAACTGCTCAAATTTTCAATGAATGTCCAAAATTTTGTCTCACATTTTTTACTCTTTCTCATTATTTTTTTTTTTTTATGGCAAATCATTGGGATTTAACTAACTAAATAATGACATACATTTGATATTCAGACATCATATGCTTTGGAAAAGGAATAAATGGTAATGCAAAGCCTGTCATTCTAGCAACTTTCTAAGTTTAGAAGAGCAATATTTATAGTATGTACCTCATTTTGACTTGTTGCCCCTCTGCTGTTATTTTTAGCTTTGTCCAGATTTCTTGCCCTTAGAGATTGAGAGGTATGTACCCCCCCCCCTACCCAGAGTGTAATATCCTCGCTGGTCAAATCAGATAACAAAGCAGTCCTCTCAGCAAACCCCAGAAGCTTTAAGAACTTTTCCAAGGCTAACCATCTCCTATTAACTGATGACATAACTATACTCCAAGCCCCTGAAACTCAGAGAACACTGTGCCCTATGAGGAAGTGTTTAAAAAAAAAAACGTGTACAGGCATGTAAATAACTACATAAAAGCAGCAGTACCAAACCAAAATAAACTTACAACAAACTAAAAAAACAAACCACCTTGGTAGACCCCAGTATAAATAGGGTGTCTATCAAAAGAAATAAAACCCTGTCCAAAAATAGGAAGGGCTATGCCTGAAGGGCAAAAAACTCCCTCATCAGTCTGAACAAGCAACTCAGAGAACTATTAAAGTCCACCAAAGCAAACTTTGAGGCAAAAATAACCTCCCAGTCTAAGGATAACCACAAGGAATTTTTTCAGTTATGAATGCAATCTGTAGAAGAACACCCATCAGTGTCCTGAACTAACAATAAATGGAGCTCCATATACTGAACCAATGCATATAGCAAATCTGATGGCTGATAAACTTAGCTCTAATTTCACCCCTATCTCCCCCACTTACCCTCCAGGAAATACCTTCTACCATTTCTTCCCAACGGTCAGAAAAGAACAGGTCCTTACTGCATTGTCCAAAACTAAAAGTACTGCAGCAAAGGGTCCTGGTAATATATCCCAGGATGCTTCCTAAATAGCTTGAAAGATGACTTGTCAGGCCCACCAGAATGTCTATTGAACTACAGCCTTATCCTCAGGGAATGGACGACTGCAACTGTCATCTCTCCACTCAAAGGGGCACCATTAACAGACCCAACTAACCACAGACCAATAACTTTAACAAGTCTTATATGCAAGGCCATGGAGATAATCATCTTGGAACTGATAAACAAAAAGAGAAATTCTTCAAATAATTGGCATCCTAGCCTATGATCCTGAAATATTTTACTTGTATCCAGTGCCATTCATAAAAAAAGTGAGTACTTTTGTTTGTTAAATCACACTTGTTTTACTTAAGTAAATTTTAAACTAAAAGTGTTGCTCCTCTCACTGTTTGCTGCTATTAGACTGTTTGACTAAAAATTACCTACTTTGAGGGACTTGTAGTCAGTTTAATTATTTGTGATACCATTGCACTTATGGAATTCATTTTGCTGTGTTTTTACATTGAGGACTTCGATTACTCATGTTCTGACAGAAGATCTTTGCTGGTCTATCAAAGTTAGGAAATACTCTAAAGGGCTAATAGTGTAGTCATTTTATTGGCCAGATGGCTCTGTATTCAGCTAATGTTAGATCGCTTGTGTGGACGTGCTCACTGCACAGCAACAGTTAATAGTGCACTATATAGACGCAAACAGCTAGACAGCAAAGTTTAACTATAAAACTACCCTTAGAACTTTACCCAGTAACTTAGTGAGTGTAAATGCAACGATATGTAGACAAGCTTAGAGAAGCTAGTTTGCACATAGAGCAGCTTAGCACAATCTAACCTAGTCCAATGCCTAACCTCAGAGAACTCCCTTAAGAAACCTCTGTAAACCCCCATTCACACTCCATAGTAGTCTGGATAATATGGATATGTAATTTCCAAATGACTCTGTAGCCAGCTTGATAGAAATGGATATCTTGAGACAATGTACCAATTGTCTTATGTTCACCCACAACCATTTAATCATTAAAGAAACAGGCACGGTATGCAAGAGATGTACATGCACAATTTCACTGCAGGCAAAAATCACGCATACAAATAAGGGTGTCTAAAGCACAAACACTACGTCTACCACACATAGTGTCCACCACACACATAGACCAGCTTATGCCGAGACACTTAAAAGAAATCTTCGGAAATCTCTAAGACCTCCTAATCTTACAAACTGTGATGCTTAACCTCAAACTCAAAAGCACCCACCAAAAGCAACACTAAACACTACATATACACCTACATCCAGTTGAGCCCCTGAAAGCAAAGCCCGTAAGGTAATCAAACACACTACCCAGTACTCCAGTCATAGGGAGCTCTATTGTATGACACAGAGATGCCCCACTCATGAAATTGAACAAACAGAAAATAAAAGTTAGTTGCTTATCAGGAAATAGGATCCGCCTAGTTATGCACACATTCAGGTCACTACACCACAGGAACTAGTGTGATTTTATAATAGTCTATGCGGGTGTAAATGACCTGAGACACACCACCCTGAACTATATGAAGAGAGCCATTATTGAACTCTCAGTATATGTGTTTCAGACTGGTATGTACCTTTCACTGAGTAGCATTTTACCTTCACCAAGGGTGATCTCGCAATATGTACAAAAGATGACTGACCTTAATAAATTGGTCTAATTTATGGATCACTCTAGGGGGTACAATATTTGTCAGCATGGGAAGACATAAATCCACACCCTTTGCCAAGGATGGTCTGCACCTGTTCTACTCTAGGGTTATAAATATTGGCAAAAACTATGTTTTCCCCCATAAAGCCTTTTTTAAGCAATGCCAAATTGACAAACCTATCAACACAGCAAATAAAACCAAAAAAACCTTAAGGTGTTACTGCTCAATGCTAAGAGCTTAAACAACAAACTCCATACCCTTTAAGCTCTCTTCACTCTGGAGAATATAGACATCTGTGCTGTTACTGAGACAAGGTTTAAAGTTGCAGAGAGTACTCTGGCAATGCAAGGCATCAGTTCCTTCCACACATTTGGACCATAAACTACACTGACAGGGACAAAAAGGCTGAGAAGTCTCAGTCTACAATAACAACAAGTATTACCTCTGTGTTAACTAAACAGAATGATGCCCGGCAGTTTATCTATGTGCCAATCACCACAGGCGCAGTCCCATACCATATCTTAGCAAACTATAGGTCACCCTTTATGTCCCAACAAACCCAAAGTTCATATTTAGACCTACTGGAGACACTCACCATCCAACCAAATACCCTATTCATGGGGGGCTTTAACTACCCCTATGAAGACTAGAAAACATACATGGCCTTAAACTTGTAGTGACATAGATTCCTGAACTTTGCTAGCACAAACACTCTCGACCAGATAGGGCACACATTCACTAGAGTTTTATACATACTGGACCTGATATATGAAGTCTCTTTACACCCAACCCCACAGTGTTATGTCCTCACTGGTAAGGTCAGACCACAAAGCTGTTTTCTTCAAACTAAAAATCAACTCAGTAATCCCAATAAGCCCTGTAATAGTTAGGAAACATTCCAAAGCAAACTGTCTCCTGTTAAGTGAAATTTTGTCAAAATTCAATACCCTTTCTAACCCTGAGTTCACAACAACCTATGCAAGACTGTTCACAAACTCCCTCTAAAACCATGTAAATGGTTGTATAGAGGCTGTTGTACCCATCATAAGCAAATCCAAAACCATTTCAAAAAAACAAAACACACTGGTGGAATTCTAATATAAACTAGCTATACAAACAAAAAAAGTTATGGATAAAATTAGGAAAAGCATTAGTCTGACTAGTTTTATATGAAAAGCAATGGAATGAATTATCATAAAATGATTAACAAAGACACAGTCAACCTCAGGATACTGGACCCTACCCAGTTGGCTTTGTAAAAGGAAGGTCATACCTACTGAACCTAGAATAATTCTTTCAGAAGGTCATCAAGGCAATGCATGAGGGGAAATAGTACATACTGCCTATCTCATCTGGGCTATGGCATTTCATACAATACCACACTTGGGCACTGTGGGCAAACTGAAAGAATTGGGCAAAGACAGAACCCATGAAGTCAGGATCACTGAGGCCATCTCCACAAAAAGAATGGTCACATATGCGTCTCTCAGGGCACTGTGTTGGGCCCATTCCTTTTTGGCATCTAATTCTTAGAGGTCAAGGCCAATGTCATGGGCCTTTGGCTGGCCAGGTTTGAGATGACTGCAAACTAGGAGCTATAACAGATTCCCCCCATGACACTAACAGCTTGGAAGAGGGTCTAACACAGATAAATGACTGGTGCCAACATCATGTGTTAAAACTCAGTTCCAATAAATGCATTACAGTAAATTTTGGGAAATCACTACCCAGGGATATTATGTCATTGATAAAACACCCTTAAGAGTTGACCCATTAGTAAGGAATTTGGCAACATATGTAAATAGTAAACTGGCCTTTGACCAGATTATCATTTACATAGCAAATAGTAATCTGGTCTTTGACTAACACATGTCCAAGGTAGCAATAAAATCATTCTATGTTGCTCAACTTATAAGTAAGGGCATGGAATTCAGGTCCAAGTAAGTCATAGTGCCACTAAATTTAGCCCTTATTAGACCTGTCACTGAGTAAAAAGCACCCTTCAGTATGTACATATACAACAGTTAGAACATCCACAAAGGTTCCTTACCAGGAGAATCTAGACTATAAACACATTGCCCTATACAGATTGCCTTAACGCAATACTAGGTCTCCTACAGACTACTGAAAGGTGATCTGTACCTGGCATGCCAGGCAACCTTTGATCCAGCTCTGATGGACCTTTTGCACAGCCACAAAATGAGCAGCATCAGAAGTACTACATCTAAAGATTTAAATTATGCTTACGGCATAAATAGAACATGCTGATAAGACTGACACATTTTTCGCATTCTCTAGAATAGGCTTCCCATCCATGGGGAAGCAGAGTCCCTCACTAATACTATTTAAGCATAACCTTGATTAGTGGATGGGAAATCAGAAATTCACCCCACATCTTATCCACATGCCTCTGCTGGATAAAGACAGACAGACAGAAAACTGAGTCCAAACTGACTTACTCCTTCTATATAACATTTAACAATGTCCTAACTAACATTCGTTATAGAAAAATAGTTAAACAAATGAGTGGTAATATAGAAATTCAAATATAAATTCTATACAATTATTTTAACTTTCAAAATAATCAAATTTACATCATTATTAGAAAGTGTAACATATGTAGAAGCATCATCCAACATTTATTTATTTATTTATTTCACATTTGGTTACCGGGAAAGTCTGACTGGACACATACCCTTTTTCAGTGGAGGACAGAGGAGAAAAGCTGCAGGAAAAAGTATTAAACATGTCATTAAAATAAATAATACAAGTAAATTCTAGTAGCATACAAAATCATCAATAGTATACAAGTGAGCAGTACAGTCATTCAGAGAAGATAGTAACATGACATGTGATGCATGCATTTGGACAGAGAAAAAGGCAAGTTGCAAAAGAATGAGGAAAAAAAAATAAGTATGAAGTGTAATAGCCCCAACTATGACAGATGTGGGTACATGTACAGAGCTCAGAGTTATCCAGGATGGGAGCAGGAGCAAAGCCAGTTATACGTAAGGTGAGAATTTAGCAGCTTTTTAAATGTCTCAAAGGATCAGGTAGATGAAATAAAGTTTGGCAGTCTGTTCCACATTTTGGGAATACAAGAGAAAATAAATTTCCCAGCTGACTTGTTAGCTTTGTTGTTTCTAACATCAATTTATCACAGGAGCTGAGGGGTCTAATAGTGATATATGGTTGTATAATATTTTTGAAAGCAGGGATTTTATCAGGCTGGTGTAGAATTTTGTGGGTAAAGGTAAGTTGTTTATAGTGCAGCAGTTGAGAAAGTTCTAGCCATATAAGCTGTTTAAGAGCAGTGCAGTGATGTGACCTGTGTGTATATTTCACTCATACTATCATACTGTAACATATGGTAGATATAAGAAGTATACACACCCCTGTTAAAATGTCAGGTTTTTGTGATATAAAAAATGAGACCACAATAAATCATTTCAAAACGTTTCCCACCTTTAATGGGACCTATAACCTGTACAATTCAATTGAAAAACAAACACATCTATTAGGGAAAAAAGGGTCTATATCACATCGTCGAACTTGTATAAGTTTGAACGATGTAATATCGAACCCAAAAGTCTGAAATGCAAAAATATCGAAGCCACGGCACACCGATTTTTTTCCTTGGGAAAAAAATCGGTGGGTCATTTTTGGGGCTTTGCTATTTCCTCCACTGTGGTGCCATCTTGAAGTTCATATATTTAAGTAGGGTGTGTGTGGGGGCACAGCCCTCTATGTTGGGGGTGTGGGGGGGCAAAGCCCCACAATTAAGTTTTAGTTTAAGATTTATGTTTTTTTTTTTTTGTTAGGGAACAGTGATTTTTTTTTTTTCCCTGGGGGAAAAAAATCTCTGTTCTGTGTGCTCGTTATTGTGTGGTTTTGGAGTTTTGGGTTCGATATTACATCATTCAAACTTAACTTTGACGATGTGATATAGACCCGGGGAAAAAATATAAAAAATAAAAAATGTACACTAAGCTGGTTGCATAAATGTGCACCCCCTTAAACTAATACTTTGCTGAAACACCTTTTGCTTTAATTACAGCATTCAGTCTTCTTGGGTACGCACCTGCCATCAATTAAAGAGATTCTGATTAATTCCAAATAAAGTTTAACTCTCCTAGTAGGATTTTCCTGACATTTACTCAGTTGCCTGCTACAACAAAAGCCATAGTTCACAGAGAGTTTATAAAGCATCAAAGGGATCTCATTGTTGAAAGGTATCAGTTAGGAGAAGGGTACAAAAACTTTTTCACAGCATTGGATATACCATGGAACACAGTGAAGACAGTCATCAAAAGTGTAGAAAATATGTGACAACAGTGACGTTGCAAAGAAATGGATGTCCCTCCAAAATTGATGAAAAGACAAGACATAAACTGGTCAGTGAGGCTGCAAAGAGACCTACAGCAACCCTGAAGGAGCTGCAGGAATTTCTGGCAAGTAATGGCTGTGTACTACATGTGACAACGATCTACCGTATTCTCCATATGTCTGCCCTATGGGGTAGGGTTACAAGATGGAAGCCTTTTCTTACACAGAAAAACAACAAGGCCCAGCTAAAATTTGCAAAACAATATACCAAGTCTCCCAAAAGCATGTGGGAAAATGTGTTATGGTCTGATGAGACAAAGGTTGAACTTTTTGGCCACAATTCCAAAAGGTACGAATGATGCAAAGACAACACTGCATCACCAAAAGAACACCATCCCCACAGTGAAGCATGGTGGTGGCAGTATCATGCTTTGGTGTTGCTTTTCTTCAGCTGGAATTGAGTCTTTAGTCAAGGTGGCGGAAACTATGAACAGTTCCAAATACTAGTCATTTTTGGCCCAAAACCTTCAGGTATCTGCTATAAAGATGAAGACGGAGAGGTATTTCACCCCTCAACAAGACACTGACCCAAGCATACATCCAAATAAACAAAATAATTTCTTCACCAGAAGAAAATTAAAGTTTTCTAATGGCCCAGCCAGAGCCCTGACCTAAATCCAACAGAAAATCTTTGGGGTGACCTGAAGAGGGCTGTGCACAAGAGATGCATTCACAATCTAACAGATTTGGAGCACATTTGTAAGGAAGAGTGGGCAAATATTATCAAGTCAAGATATGCCATGCTGATAGACTTCAACCCAAAAAGACTGAAGATTGTAATTAAATCAAAAGGTGCTTCTACAAGCTATTAGTTTAAGGGTGTGCACACTTTTGCAACCAGCTTATTGTACATTTTTTATTTTTTATATTTTTCCCCTAACAGATTTGTTTGTTTTTCAATTGGATTGTACAGGTTATAGGTCACATTAAAGGTGGGAAAAGTTTTGAAATTAATTATTGTGTTCTTATTTTTTTATATCGCAAAAACATGGCATTTTAACAGGGGTGTGTAAACTTTTTATATCCACTGTATACATATTATATATATATATATATATATATATGATATATACTGCATCATATATTATCATGCTGTCTGTATTTCACTCATACTATCATTATAGTGACTATTATTCATAACTACAATTCCTCCTCCTTTATCAGCTGAACAGATTTCAATATTTAAGTTACATTACAGTGAGTTCAAAGCATGAAAAAGTTCTTTAGTCAAATTATAAAAATTAGCCTTATTCTTACATTGAAAGAGGCGATAAATGTCACATTCACAATTATTTAGAAACGCCAATACAAGTGGTGGATGAATCAGCATAAAAACACTAGGTTTCTTTAAAGTTATTTCATTAGAAGAATCAGATTCCTATACAGGAAAAAGTAATTTAAACTCATTACAGCCAAATGATGCCTCCAGCATTTCTGCAGTTACCTCCTACTGCTCCTCTAGGCATCAGATATTACTTGTTTATATTTGTATTAATAATTCCAAAACCATGATATGTACAAGATATCAGAATATTTTATCATGGAGCATACATGATGGCAAACACAATCGTATTGATATTTGACCTATGTCAATGAGTATTTGTTAGAACTGTAAGGTGAAACATTCATATTTTAAAGGCTTAAGCCACACCCACTGGGAGTTAAAGGTACAAACTCAAAAGAGCGGTACTGGAGGGAATGAGTTAAGGGTGACATTTAGAGCAAATAGCCAAAGCTCAGTTAAAGCTTCAGTGGCATCTGCTCTTTACAAAGGAATAAATGATAAACCTTTAACTAAAACTTCTATTTCATAATAATTTAACTCACAAGTAGAGATGTTATGCACCAGAGTTAATTGTTGCTTAATATCTGCACCATGTTGCACATCGAATTTTTTTCCGATTCTTCCTCTTTCCTTTCTTGTGCAATGAGAACTGCACTTGTTGAAAAGGGTATTCAGGAATTGGGAGTGGGAGGCAAGGAAAATCGGTATTATTCAAAATATCCACGCTAACTGTTAGTTCATGTGAGTGGAAGCTATAAGTTGTAACTATTCATTACTAGTACAATCTCTGCTATGTTGCCCTTTGAAAATCTTTGCTTCCTTGGACCAACTAAAGATATTGCAGTTTGAAAAGTCAGCCCAATCACTGGCTTATTTACTTTTCTGATAGCGATCAATTGTTGTTCAAAAACCTGAAGATTATCTCAAATTTCATTAATTTACCAGTAGTCATGGCATAAGAATCACTGGTGATATATTCATACATTTCCTGATTTTCTTTTAGTAAGTCTTATTCAACCATTTTGGAAAATGTATTCACCAAAGTCATGAATTCAAATCTCACCTTCAGATTCAGCTGTTGCCACTTCAAAATACATAGAAAAACTGATAGCACTCCTGTAAGACTAGACCAAGTGGGAAGGGACTTTGGAACTCAGGCTGACAGTAACCTGACCATTGTTCATCGTGTGCCCATGGTGGTGAGAAAACCCTTCTACACTACACAACTTATAGGTAAGGACATGGCATCCAGATCTAAGGAGATCATATTCCTCCTATGGTCAGTCCTTATTATACCAATAACCAGTTACAACGCAGCCTTCATATGCACCTGACCAGACATTTGCGACAGCTGGAGTGGCCACAGAGGTTCCTTATTAAAAGAATACAGGGCGTAAATAACATGTCCTATGTGGACTGTCTCAAAGCCCTGCCCCTGTACTCAGCCTGCTACAGACTACTGAGTGGTGATTGGTATGTAATGTACAAAGCATTCTGCAATCCATCCCTAACGGATCTGCTACACACTTGCAAAAACAAACAGCACTAGAACCACCCAATTTAAGGATCTAATCCTTGTCTGTGACATAAACAAAAGATGGTGAACGGACGGGTATGTGTCGCATAGATTATTCCTTCTCTGGAACAGACACCCATTCATGTTCTTCCCTAGGACTATTGAAATGCAGTTTGGCCCAATGGATGGGAGATCACAAGTTCACCCCGGCTTGTTGCCTGTGTTCCTTAAGAGCTTAAGTTGCATAGTGGCACATGGAAAAAGGGTGATGAAGGCACTGACGTATACAGGATACCCCCTGATCCACTGTGTGAGGGACAATTACTGTGTGGGTAGGTGTGACCTGACCAACAATGATACAATGCCAAATGTCCTGTGATTGTAGGAAATAACTATGTACCATACTGCATGTAACAGCTGCCTAAAGCGGTCACGTCAGGATAGAAAAAATGTAATTCGTACAAGAAACAGGCTAACAACTAAAGTGCTAAAGGTATAGGCTCACAGCTAGGAAATTAATGAATGTTCTAAACCTGCACTGACCGTGGGTATGTGTTGGCCTAAACAATCTGGTGTCCCCAGAATATATCCCAACCTATACATATGACAATGTTAACCCTACTAATGGTCAGAGCATTCGCACAATAACTGGCCAGCCTCTTAACCACTCACAAAAGCCAGTGACCTTTGGAGGAAAGGTGTTGAATGAGAATGACTACTTACAACAATGAAGAGTAATAGACGCATTTAACTGCAGAAAATTAGTAGTATTACGAGTCTGTCAACATGTTCCAAGTTAATAGTACTAATATGGTAGAAGTGTCCATGATTGTCCCTGAGTTGTCATAGCCTTGTCCCTGTCACTGTAGAAACGAGTCCTCGAGTATCACAGAGGTCCGTACACATATGTACACCAACCAACTGTCACATCTGTTGACAGGACTATTGCATACCTGTAGTGAATTTATAACCGATGTCCAGAATAATATTCATTGTATCTATAAATGAATGAAATAGTCAAATGGGAAGGGAAACATGTGGAAACCCCCTCCCACCTTGCATTATGTAGTGCAACCACTCCCCGCCCTAAGTTATGTAGCGCCAACCTAATAATGTGGTCAGAGGTGCCCAAACACCTGCGTCTGTAAACACAGGTAGAATGTTAAAATATGGACTAACTCTGTCCATGTGCTACGTCTGATATCTGAACAGTGCCAGGGCAGTTCTAGTCACCAGTCGGACGAGCCTAAACCCAGACCAGCAAATGAACACCCTGCCAATCAAACAGACGTATGTGCAAGGACTATAAGCGTAAGAGTTCTGAATATCCTTGGAGTGAGTAGACATGCAGCACGGGTCCAGAGCAGTAGGAAACAGGGAATGTCATAAGTGTAGTACTGTGGTTTTCCCAGCAGGAGAATGGATGCCTGCTGTGTAAGGGAAGTGGTGAGGCGTATGTCAGAGTAGCTATGAACCATGGGTATACATATAAATGAGGCAGAACAACAATAGTGTAGTGGTTAGAGCATCCGCCTAAAGTAAAGGCATTCCCGGTTCAAGTACGACTATGGCACATATTAATTGTGTAATGAATGCCTCTGTGCTGTAAAACCAACATTTATACATGTAAAGATGACCGCGTGTCTCGCATGGGGCCGTTAACCGGATTCCATCAATCAAAGTGGTACTTTCATAAGGAATAAGGCACATGTAATCCCAAAAAAGTGCCAGTAAACATATGTAACTCAGAATAAGTAGATGCAAGTGCGCCTGCGCAGGTGCATGCAGCTTTTAGCATAGCAAATGTATGTTGTCTTGTACAGCTGTAACTTTTAGATAGATAGATAGATAGATAGATAGATAGATAGATAGATAGATAGATAGATAGATAGATGTGTGTATAGATAAATATCCACAGACATAACAGAAATATGCAATTATATATCTATCTATATATCTATATATATATATATATATATATATATATATATATATATATATATATATATATATATATATATATATATATATATATATATATATATATATATATATATATATGTGTGTAGTAAGGAATGCTGAAAGACGAAATCAAACATAAGGGTTGCGAAGGGAATCTAGAGCAAGTAAGGAATTATAAAGTGCTCGCAGCATATGTCAGATAAAGCTGCACAAGTGTGAGTAGAGCACTGCTATTCACACCAGAGGCAGGGTTATACCAGTGGCCATAACATCATTGAAGTGCTACGTCAACATTGTAAACAGATGGAATGTAGTACATGTTGCGACCACCTACACTTGTAACCCGCAAATCGTTCATAATCCATAACACCAGGAAAGGCACGTATGTGTAAATATGAATGGATGCTGAGCCTGTGAATACACGAGGTGGTACAAAATGTGTGTAGGGCCCCAACGCTCTGGAGAGGGCAATGTGTAAAGGTGTGTCATGGCTGCGATAACAGGTGTATAATGGCTGGTATGCATGGAAACTCAACACGGGTGTGCTGGAGAAACTATGGATATGCGATTATGGACACAGGAGTGCTAGGCTATGTTGGGCCAGTTGCAATGGAGCGGCCCGTGGAGGTCAGCTAGTACATAGGTGCGATTCCCAGATAGAGCGTCGTCTGCGTGGAGACATGAGTGAATGGGCGTATCGTTGTTGGATGTTGTGTGTCAGGGCTGGCAGCCTGGCACGTAAAACCTAAACGCCACCAATGAGCGGAACGGAGTTCTGCTGTGACAACCCCAAACCGGGAAATGCAGAAAGACACAACTGCATGCAGACATCAATATGGTGATGTACAATCGCAGTAACACAAACACTCATTCTATTAACATTAATAATATGAATTCAGAAACAAACACAGTAGCAGGAATAACAGGCTGCGCATAAGAGTAATAGGTCGAATGACACTATCACATCACACTTATCAGCGGCACCACAGACATGAAAAATGTGTGACATCTGTCCGCTGTATAACGTGCAGTATACTGATCACAAGTTCACCGGAGTGAATTGTCGGTGTCATAATGACTAAGGCAATAGTCTGCGGTTGAAGCAGAGATAAAACCCAATACGCATGTGTAAGTGTCTATGTCTGGGAAATGTATAGGTTAAAAGACACACAGATGTATATATAGATAAAAACGTATATATATATATATATATATATATATATATATATATATATATATATATATATATATATATATATATATATATATATATATAGATTTATATGCACATATACATTTATACAGATATATATATACATATATATATATATATATATATATATATATATATATAGACACAAAGATATACTACAGATATATATATAGATATATATATATATATATATATATATATATATATATATATATATATATATCTATACACACAAACAACAGGTATTGATATATACATATACACACAAAACAAATATGTCATTGTAGATATACACATGTACATAACTAGGTTACTTTACAGCAATTAGGGGTAACATATATACAGCCCGGGCATATGTGACTGGGAGGTCCAATAAATAAACATTGTACCCCCCCCCACACCGCCCAGCTAGGCTGGTCAGACATACAAACAGGCAATAAAGATTACTACACTGCTGCTGTCCAAAACACCGGGAGGAAAATAGCAGTGGGAGAGATCTGCAAGGTCTACACTTTAAACATGCATAACGGTGTCCCTTGCGGGACCCCAAAAATTCAGTGTATGTGTCAACCTGGTATCATTGATGTGGGCAGGATGTAGGTGTACATGGAACAGTAGGTTGTGCAAGTGTGATAATACATGAGTTGACAAAATGTACGACATGTGTCCCGAGATGGGGAGAGTGGGCAATGTGTAGGGGTGTGCTCATACCCCAGCTGCGCTCACAGTAAGTATATGTCATGAGTGCTGTAGAGGGGTGCCAGGTAGGTGGACCATGGGTATGCAATAATGGGCTTAAGTGTGCAGGTGCTGGTTGGCAGAGATGTAGTAGGCCCACCCAGTGGAAGTCATTAATATTCCTATGTGGGCATAGCAGATGCCTATACGTCCCAAACCTGAAGAGCACATCTACCGGATATACTGTAAACCATCGGGGGAATACATAGAGACCAAATCAGTGCCATGTACCCGATTAGCATGGACGTCCATAGTTATGAATCAGAATGTAACAAAGTTCAAATAAACACTTCCGGAACTAGTGATATTAGGTGGACAGGTGGCGGAATACAGATAATGACAGATAACATGTACGAGTCATAAACGGCATGTACCTCAACAAACGTGAATGAATACATGTGCTCTGTGACTGTCAGTGTGTCTGTTTAATAGAACCAATCATCTAAATGTGTCCCACAGGGTGTTATGCAGTGTTCCTGATACAGTGTTCATTCTCCCCCATTGGTATGTGAGGTCTGCTAGTGATGAAAGTGCATAATTTGATGACCACCTCAGGTAGATGATAGCATAATAGATGGTTTCACACCTGTACGCCTGTGAGTGACACACTCATCTGGGCAGTTGTGTCCTGCAAAATGAATGTTATGGCACATGGCCTGTGAGTTCGGGAAAGGAGGCCATATATTGTGTGTGGTGGTGTCAGAAATTAATTTGTTGTATCAGAAACAGCTACATGTAATAGGAAACAGTATTAGCAATTATAATGCTACAAGAATAACCTTAAGGTATGCAAACTGTGGAAGTAGTCAGTTTACAACTGGCTGTGGGTGTTGCCTTTACACATGTGATAGCTCTACATATAGGATCTATAGGGCCGCCACCATTCTGAATGGCCAAAGTGGGACCTGCTCTGTACAAATGTCAGACATACCAGAGCAGAACATACCTACAGCCATGCATATTACAGCAATATACATATCTGCACAAATCAAAGCATAGTCTAGCAGATGTAAAGTTATTATACTACATAAAACATATCGACATGTCAGGTATACAAGACCTGTAACAAGCAACCACTACAGACCCGTAGAATATGAGAATGTCCCGTAATCAAGACAGTTGCAATGACTAGAGTATCGTCACATGACATATGCCTAATGAGGGACTGTCCCATGCAAAGTGGGAAAGATGTCATTCCTACAGTCTCCCGTCGTGCAATCTGAAAGGTGGAAAACGTACAGTAGGTATGCGGTAGCATGACTCGCCGGACAGCTGCGTTAACAAAATCATATTCAAATGTCAACATTGCAGAGTATCGGTTCCCATGTATCAGGCAGATGGGAGCAGATCATATGTGGAACATGCATATAATATGATTACGTCACTGGACAGGACGCCGAGTCCGTACAGTCGAATGCCTGCCATCGCCAAATGGTAAGACATACCCGATACTGTAGTCATGTAGTCTGATGTAATAAGCATCACAAGGGATCGCACACACCCAGCGTGAGTGACAAATGTAAGCAGAAATGTTGGTGAACGAGCGGCTGTAAGCATGTTTGTCTACCAGTATGCCAGTAGTGCACTGTCAAAGAAATGTGGAGTCTAAATAGGTAAAAGGTGTTGTAACCAGAGATCAGCAGTGCTTAACACTGTGCAAACCCACGCACAACTGCTCCCACCTGCTGGAATGTGCCTTACCTAGTCCGTATCCAAAGGCGTCGGTATGTCCGCAAACAAAGAATCGCCCTATTCACGTGTTGGTAGCAGTACCCTGTGCACAGCACATAGCTCATGTGAATTAACAATAGACCATGGCATATGTACAGACAATAGACCACACACACACCATGCAATGCAGTCATCCAACAGTATAGCAATGTACTGGCAGATATGTCCGAACCACTGGTGTATGCATGCCTGGCCGTCCTGTGTGTCAGTGTGTGAGCATGCCCAGTATGACTGTTATGCATGTTGTCGACTGACATTACTGTCATACCGTCATGTGTGTGAGCATGCCAAGTATGGACAACTGTATCGCATGTGTCACATGTCCAGATAGTCAGTACTGTGTTGCCGACCCCTCTGTTCTACACAGACAGGTGTCATGCTGTGTCTGCAGGATAGCTAATGGTCATATGGCAGTGACAGTTGCTACATGTCTGCATAGCATGGGGGGACATCCAACCACATCCACAGTCCTACACAGCACCATGGGTGGTGCACATGACTCTCACATGTGTAGGTTGGACGGGGGGGGCACAGCTGACAGTTGTACACATCTGCCGCTACTGTACTGGTATGCCAGGTACTCCATGTCAGTGTGTGGATCTACCTAAATTGCCGGTTGGAGGGATACCAGTGTACGTCAGATCCCAGCGTGAAATACCAGCACAATGGTGTTGGATGTCCTAGCTTTCACAACCTACATCAAACCGCCTGGCCTGCTGTAGTCTGTGTGTGACTTTAGGGGTTGGGGTCATTCATTGGGCATATTCATAGGCCATTGTATATCATTTGTCTGTAGTGGTCCACACCTGTCCAGCTGCATGGAATGTGTGTGGGCTGTATGGACACACATGATGTTCATCCCATAATCTGCAGTGGGTTAGGACACCCTGTGTACTACTGGCTACCATTGTGACCCCCGTATGTGCTACTGATGTGATGGTGCCACTATAGACGTGTACTATCTGCTGCCCTAACAGTCGGCCACCAAAGTCTCTTGTATGCTCACATACATACCATAGCAAAGGATAAATACACATTCTAATACAGCTGCCAATTTTTAGGTCGATAGACGTACCCTGGGGGTGTTCTGGACCTGAGGATGGTGCTGGAGGGCTGCCTATGTCGGATGCACACAGTGCACCTCCTATACATGGCCGAGCACAGGTAGTGTCATGTTTGGCATCCATTGTACTGTGTGCGGGTCAGAGAGGGGACATCCATGGGTACCTACTGTGTCAGTGCATATGCCTTGTGTTGCCTCTTTGCCAAGGGTAGGTCATACTGTGCATGGCCTTTCACCGACTGGGCCTTGCTCAGGTAGTTCCTTCACCAAGTCACATTGTGCCTGTACAGGCCTTGCAGTGGTGTTGAGCCGTGTGGCCCTGCCCCATGCTGTTCCTGCAGCAACTGTTACTGCAGGATCAGAATGTATAGCATAGCAAATACCATAACAAACTGTGTGCATGTAGCTAGTGAATACTGCAGGGCTCCACCGGAAATGTCCAGATACCAGAACCGTGAACTGAGCATCCCAGACACATGCTCAATTACATGTCCTGCCTGTGCATCTGCCTCATTATGGTGTGAGTGTTCAGGTGTGTGTGCATTGCTGCTGGGTGTCATCAACCACAACACCAGTGGTTACCCAGCATCCCCCACTAGGACACTGTAGGGGATGCCCATATTGGCAAAGGTGTGGTACAGCTGTGTTAGAAGCCATATATCGGAATCATCATAGCTTCCAGGGCAGACAGCACACACATTCAATGTAATGCCCTGACCATCGCATATGGCCTAGCTGTTGGAGGGTATGCCCCTGCAGTGACTGTAGGCCCTACCCTGCTCACCGGGTGGTGCTTTGATGTGTATGTGTGTGCAGGCTATAGCACCCAGTACCCCAGGGTAGTCATCCATGTGGTTGAAGAGATGCATATTGCTTGTCTACTAATCACGTGTGATGAGGACATGTACGTGCTCACTAGCATGTGTTGACATGGCGTCTGTGAACTGGCGCAATACTCTGGTTGCAGACGCCTGTGAGATCCCCATGATATCCCCAGTTGTGCTGTGTGAGGTACCTGTGGCTAGTATACCCAGGCCAACACATACTGTGGTATCCACTGTGATGGGTTTCCCTCGGTCTGTTTGATGTGTCAGGTGTGGCAGGCACAGGTCAACAAGCCATTGTAGGAGGTCTCTGTCCACTCCACAGTGCTCCACCATCCCCAGCTCATGTAGCCCCTATTAATTCACCCTGGGTCTATAAAGTCTTATGTCACCCCAGTAAGGGATGTTCGGCAGCATACACATCCTCACTGCCCTTAGCCTCCTGCACATGTTGGTCTATGTTGCCTGCTGCAGCCCTTCTCATTTGGTTGGATTGTGTCATGAAATGTCCCCGGAGGTATATACCGGTGGTGTAGAGTGCAGAAGAAACCTGTGTGTATGATGCTTGCTCACATTACCATACTGTTCAGGTGCGGGCTGGCCATGTCATCTGCTGACTGTGCTGATCATCACCTGTTTGTGCAGCCTATACACCCTGACAACCCCACCACTGCTGTTGTCCCTCCCAATGTCACCAGGCAAGTATAGACACACCCATAGCGTAGGCGTGCTAAGGCAAGAGCACTCCCGAGGCACAGTTCTGCAATGTACATACAGTATGCCTGACCCCCCCATGCTGTCAACTATATTCGAGCCCTGCACCCAGCTAACTACACACATACACTCCAGGTATCTACATCACACCCTCGGGATAAATGGGATACACTATTGTCAACCTCATCTGCATAGTATAGTCTTCTAATGAATAGTTATATGACCCATACCGAACCTCCAAATTAATAACCACTGCTTAGTATCGCTCAGATCTGTACACAACTGGTAACAGGTGCCTTACTATCACCATATTCGATGTCCCATGGTCTTCCCAGCAACAAAATAACCGGTGTCTACATGACTACAACCGGGACCCTGCACACAACAGACGATGTGCATTACCACTATGCCATGGCAGATATACATACATCCCAGGTTATCACGTACCGATCATCTGGCACATACATTCAATAATGCTGATGTCCCCAGACATATATGTTTATATCTATGTCTATCTCTCTATATCCACATATATCATATATATTATTTGTATACATAGATATACATACACACATATACATGTACACTCATATGTAGATATTGCATTTATATCACAACTGCGGTCCACATGACAGCAAAGCATTAGACAGGCATGAAAAGGAAACTACATATGCCACCTGCATCATGTAGAGTTGTTACTATCAAGGCATGTGTGTTCTGTTGCATCACACGGGTCAGACTATATTAAGGGTGAGTGTAGGGCTGCTGACATTTACTCACCAGACCTGTTGGCAAATGTATGTGTTGACAACCCAGTGTCTTGGCAGAATATGCGGGCTGTGTACACTATATAGGTCAGCAACAAAACACACTGAACACATCCCGCAGCTAGCCACCCACAGATATCACATAGGGTATAACTGCCAAACACATACACGTGCCATGCCGTGGAATCGAGCACCTACCTGTCTAGTCTACCACACTACAGCATTACGCAGTAACAGAATGCGCTACCGAGTTTCAGCATCACCACACTCCCAGAGGCATGCTTCTAGGTGGATGACATCATCTGCAAAGGCAAAGACGCTGACAGGGAATGTATGGAGTGGGAGCCGTCTAAAAGCATTACTCTGTACCCAGGCAGCTGGAAACACAAACACACACACACACTTGGCAGGACTGGGAGTCGAACATACACTTAACTACCTTATCACACTACAGCATTATGCAGTTACAGAACACGCTACCGAGATTACTGGAACACAGCACTCCCAGAGGCATACTTCTAGGTGGATGACATCATCAGCAAAGGCAAAGACACGGATAAGGAATGTATGGAGAGTGAGCCATCTAAAAGCATTACTCTGTCCCCAGGCAGCTGGAAACACACACACACACACACACACACACACACACACACACACACACACTTGACAGGGCCGGGAGTCGAGCATACACCTAACTACCTTATCACACTACAGCATTATGCAGTTACAGAATGCGCTACCAAGATTACTGGAACACAACACTCCCAGAGGCATACTTCTAGGTGGATGACATCATAAGCAAAGGCATAGATGCCGATTGAGAATGTATGGAGAGTGAGCCATCTAAAAGCATTACTCTGTCCCCAGGCAGCTGGAAACACACACACACACACACACACACACACACACACACACACACACACACACACACACACACTTGGCAGGGCCGGGAGTCAAACATACACCTAACTACCTTATCATACTACAGCATTACGCAGTTACAGAACGCGCCACCAAGATTACTGGAACACAGCACTCCCAGAGGCATACTTCTAGGTGGATGACACATCAGCAAAGGCAAAGACGCCAGTAGGGAATGTATGGAGAGGGAGCAGTCTAAAAGCATATTACTGTCCCAAGGTACACGTAGACAAACACACGGCAGTGGTGTGAGCGGGACAACTGCCTATCTACGGAGCACTATTACAACACTAGATGGATACGAGATGTGCCACAGACAGTACACCCTTCAAGACAGTCCCAGTGTGTTCAATGTAGGAATCCATCCTGACGTGGGGTATGGACATCTGTTGCCTGGATGACCACTATCGCTATACAGGATTTCAATGGTCATGCCCATACACAGAGGCACATAACCGACACAAGGTGTCACTGGGCATGCTCACACACAGTAGCACACGTACGTTTGGAATTTACTGGGTATGCTCACAAACTTAGTAGTAGCGAAGGGCTGTCTTGTATGCACACGGATTCTAAACATGGAAGGGCAAAGTTTGGAATGTACTGTGTGTACATCTACACAATGGCATACTGGGCATGCTCACACACTTAGTAGTAGCAAAGGGCTGTCTTGTATGCACATGGATTCTAAACACGGAAGGGCACAGTTCGGAATGTACTGTGTGTCCATCTACACAATGGCGTACTGGGCATGCTCACACACTTAGTAGTAGCGAAGGGCTGTCTTGTATGCACACGGATTCTAAACACGGAAGGGCACAGTGTGTCGATAGTGAACATTGTTAGCATGAACACTGCACTACACACATCTGACACCGGTCGTCAGTGCTAGCTGTGTAGCGTTCGTGATCACAGCTGACAATCCAGATCCAACAATGGGGAATATGGACATCTCTGCAATGAGGAACACCTGGCATATGGCACAGTTGTGCACAATAGCACTACCACCATATACCTCAGATACAGACATGTGGGCCATAAGACCATGACGGACCGCTCCAGGTGTTACTGTCCCCACGTACATGAAGGCCACTCATATGTACTGACCAGTACACACTCAACAGCCATCACAGATGTCTCAGGTGCAAATCACAGTAGTAAATGCCGCAGTCTACTATGTAGCCCTCGGACATCACCATGTCCTTGGACCAGCAACACACATCATTATTTTAACACACCACCATGTTACTCATGACCAGTGGACTGTACATGGGTCTACAGCAACTGTGCAGACTACACATGCACTGACAGGGTTCCATCATGTGGTATGCAATGCAATGATACCACAGTTCATAACCAGGTCAGCTCTACACATAACAGGGGCCCTGGGTCTTACACAGCTGTAACAGATGACTGTTGCTGTACACCAGAAAACACTCATGTTTGGATATGACATACATGTAATCGCAGTGGATATGTACATGGCCCACACACACACACAATGTATATGTACATAGAAACGCTTTTGCTGTCCTCTGTGCAGACAAGTGGGTACAGCAATCACATGCATGCACATGGAAGGTAGGTCCATGGCTGTTTAATGCTAACAGTACATAAGGTAGCAATGTTGACTGAGGTAACATTCCCTCTGTAACAGTTACCCATGACAACCAACATATCATACAACAGTCCATGTGTCATGTATGTCATCACACATGTCCACCAATTGCAATGCATACAAACATGGCTACATGACAGGAATGTAGGACCAACACACATGTACATGTAGTGGTGTGCATGCAGCTACCATGCATGTGCAGTAGCTGATGTATGTCGTTCATCTGTGTCTAACTACAACATGCAGTTGCAATGCAGCCCCATCATTGACACCTGTATATGGTGAAATACTGACAGTACGGTAGGATATACATCAGGTATGGATGGATGTGTGTACATAAAGTGGTGGTCCACCTTTGCAGATGGATGTTTGCTGAGAACAGCTCACAGGTGTGTCACAAGCCATCCTACCATTACATGTGCAAACAGTACGGTATGTTACTGTTAGCTGAAGGTGAAGACATACAACCTACACAGCGGTCAGGGTGTTACTGACTGCACATCACTTGACACCTGTAATACTTACATCCTCCCATGTGCATATAGCAGCAAAATTGCCAAAGGTAGCATTGGTACACATAATGTGGCCAATACAGCTGCATGTCTGTCAGACGTATCATCATATAGCAGGTGTATGATTCACAGTACTACCATGTGTGTTTGCTTGTGTGACCATATATGCCACGTATGGTGGGGAATACATCCCAATTGTTACACACCCCTGTACACTGTTGTAGAGATCTGTACATACTGCAGTGTAGAAAGCAAGATGTAGGCAGGGGTGGTGTGTGTATCACACACGTCAGCTATCTGTATGTGAATGATATTTGTGGACTCCACAGTGTGTGTGTGTGTGTGTGTGTGTGTGTGTGTGTGTGTGTGTGTGTGTGTGTGTGTGTGTGTGTGTGTGTGTGTATGTATGTATGGCTGTCTGGTGCATGGAGTGAGGGTGTATGCTACCATACAGAACAGACAGGATCCCTAACCCCTCATGGTGATGCAGTCTACTACCCTGTTGACGCCATCGGTATCAGCCTTACTGGCTACCTGTACATGTTCATTCTCTGTGTCACGTCATGTGGGTGCACAGTACTGTGAAGGTGATTACCACATAGGCAGGTCACCTCAACACTATCAAGTGTGCGTTATAGTGCTGTTGACCTCGTGAGTGTGGTCATGTTACTGTGTGTTTCTGTGTATGTCTGTGCGTGTTCTCATCCTGTAATGTGACAGTGTATTACTGCTACACAGTGAGGCCTCATGCTATCAAATGGCCTCTAACGTTGACATCAGCCAGACCGCTGTGTAAACTCCCCGCACCATGTCACCATACCTGTGATGTGACTCGGTATGGATGTCACATCTGTAGCCACTGTAGCCTATTGAACAGCTCACATGCTTCTGGATCAGTAGATGTGTGGACATCTGTGGAATGGTAGCCTTTCTAACAGTGAAGTTGAGGCTACGTATAGCATGCTGGTATTGCCATACATGCCTGTGAGTACTCCACATTTACACATGGGAAACTGCAAACACTGCTACTTATTGGCATATGCAAGTAGACCTTAAGGAGGGAAGCAGGGCATCATTACCAACATGCTGTTACTGTTGTTACCAAGACACAGACTGTGAACATACAACAATGCACTCTAGCTGCAAACACTGTAACGTAATGGCACATGCAATTAGACCTTAAGGAGGGAAGCAGGGCATCATTACCAACATGCTGTTACTGTTGTTACCAAGACACATACTGCGAACATATAACAATGCATTCTAAACCTGTACTACATGGTATGTCTGGTGCGTGTCAACAGTACACAACAAATGTAATATACACTACTCACTATTCTGTTCACCCTGTGCATCAGATCATATGAGCATGTCCCTGCACCAATGGTGTGGATGACAGGGATGCAGCACAGGCATCATCATATGCACAGGGTGATAATGTTTGCCAGGGGCATAGGCTGCACCAGTGGATGACATCATGTGTGTGGGTTAGGGCCAGTGATCTGATTGGACATGTGTGGTCGTTATGCATGTGGGTGTTGTGGTGCCCTACAGATGTTTCTGCTTTGTGCGTGTGTGTGTGTGTGTGTGCACACAGTTCTGCCATGTGTCCAGCCTACATAGGGGTATTATTGACAGCTCCAGATTGTACAGACTAAGATGTACAGCTCACTGTGTCTGGCCACTGCTACGTAATCTGTGCCTGCCAGGGGTTGCACGGGCACTACCAGGCAGAGGTACAGATTGGCTACTGTCCGATGACACATGTCCAATGGAACCGTGTCCCCACTGGGAACATCCAGGGCCATGCCCATGTGGCCTGCTGTGTCCTACTGCTACTGGCACTGTGGCAGCAGGCATGTGAGGTGGCTCGTTCACATTGACCTGCACCAGGTGGTGTAGGTGGCCTATGTCCACGTGGCCTACGCCTCACTCCTACCAGATGTTCCAGCACAGACAGCTCATGTCCGCGGATTGCCATGCCATGGTCAAGGATTCCAACCATGTCACCCAATTGCCTGTCCAAAACATCAGCGATCTGTTGTTGAGCATTTGCCAATGCCTGGATGTTGTTTTTTAAAGAACGGATAGCAGCCCTCTGAAGCCTCTGCCCTTCTGTGTTATGCCATTCAGCATGTGCCTGTGCCACAATTACAGTCTGGAACATGCGTCTGGTGACACCAGCTGCTGCGCTCTGTCCTGCAGGTGCATGTCTTCCAGAGGTCCTCCTATGAGCAGCACTGGCCACATGCCTGTGTGGCACATCTGCAGTCATTACACTGACACCATGGTGTGGAGACACACCTTCTGTAGCCACCACACATTCCTGTTCTGAGCTAACACACGCTGACTGTCCTTCCTCTATGGCCACTGGTGATGTGGTATGTGTTGGCATGAGTACTGTGTGCGGGGAAGAGGGGGACATAGCTGTGGTGGCAACCATTGGCACAGATTCAGCCCCTGACAACCCTGCCTGTACCTCATGCATATGTTCATCACTGCTAGTATCTGTGGGGACACTAACATCAGATGGACCACAAGAGGGTAATGCACATACATCACCTGTGAATGCAAAGAAAGACTCTACATTACACACAGACACACACACACAGACACACGCAGACACACACACACACAGACACACATACTCACCATGCATGTGATTTGACAGACGGCATGCAGCATGCATGTGATACAGCAGACGGCATGCAGCTCAGACATTAATAGTGGTAGTTAGCATACCTCCCTGGGTTGCACACAACAGCAAGCAGGTGTCATATCAGAAGCCATGCAGTTCACACAATCATGGTAGTAAGCATGCATCCCTGTGATACACCATGTGGACCAGCACAGGTTAACAGTACACATGGCTGATGTGACCTTGACATTGACATGTAGTAGGACGTAATCTGCGGACATGTGCATTGACATGCATACATGTCTGACACAATGGTGTCCTGACACATGTATAGTGGTGTAATGGGTATCACATTGCAGTGTTGTCTGTATGCCCTACAGATAGAAAGCACTTTTAGCAGATGTGCATGAGCATTGATGGGTAGTATGAGGCGTCTACATTGCTATACAGTGTGAAGTACAGACACTGTGCCATTGCATGGCAACATGAGGCGCCTATATTGCTATACAGTGTGTAATACACACACAGTACATAGCCATGACTGCGTGCAAACACATGACATAACTACTGTGGATTGTGACCCACATCGCTGAGGTGTATACACACTAAACCATACTGTGTCATGTGACAGGTCACTGGAAGACCTACGGATGACACCCCTGCACAAATACTAAGATGTCTTAGCTGCCTGGCAACTGTGTCCACACATGGCAGACTTGTCAATACACCATGTCCCACACTGACAATTATGTACCACACACACAAGATGCACAGCTGACAGTGATGTCCAACAGCAGCAAGGGAAATGTACGGTATCTGTGGCCTGATGTGATGTCTATGTTTGTGGAAGCTGTGCAGGTGACTACTGTCATGCTATGACACAGTCATGATGTTCAACACATCGTATATGGTTGAATTAAGTGACATCTCTACAAGCTGTGCACAGGCTTTTAGGATGTCCAGTGTTCCACATCAACTATATAACCATTCAACAAAGGCTATAGTTGGACCATGTGTGGACAATGTGCAACAGGATGTATACACATCACATCTATTGTGTGGCTACATGTCTCTGGCCATCCTCCATGGCCATGTGTGAACATGTGTTGGCCAAATGTTTGTGATGGCCATCTCACATGTCTGTGTTGTCCCATATGATATACACCCATAGATGTCAGATACGTCACTGTCCACAGGGTTATGCAGACAAAGGGTTGTATGTTTGGTATGTGGGGTATGTATTATGGGATAGTGAGACAATATTGCAGCCGGAACACTACATGTCTGGGACTTGTCAAATGGCACATTACAATGTGTGCACCCATTGCAGGGGCATATTACACAATGGTGAATCCTGTGGGCTGCCCACATCCCAGCTCACTGTGTGGTACTGTTTGTGTACCACACATGTGTTGTTCCAATGTAAAGTACACATGCCTACATTGAACAACACCTCCACCGTTGTATGCACAGCTGTCCACACATCTAGCAATGACAGATACTGTGGTTTCATGTCGGTGTTTCATTTAGTCTGAATATATTGTACATGGGTAGCCAGTGTGCTTGATGACAGATTCAACCTGCATATCATGACTGGACCATACATTATGTGTACATGTGTTAACTGGCCACATGGCTAATAGATATATGCATTAACATGCCTGATACTGAGAACTATCTCACCTGCAACGGACTGATGTCTGTGCGGCACGCCAGAGGTACCTGTATAGGGGTGACACAGCGGTCTGAACATTATCCATGACTGTATGACAGCTACAAGGTGCACTGTGCATGTTAACACATTTGCCTGTACAATAGCATATAGTATGCACATATGTGCATACACGGAGTACCAAACTATAGTATGCAGCATGTGTGTAAACATACCTTGCATATGATGTTCCATTACATATTGTACAGTGACACATGCTACTAAATGGGATATGATAGTCATATGTGCATTAGTGACTTACCAGGCAACTCCAGGTCAGTGGTTGGGAGACACCCACCTCCACGATGGCAGCTACTGTTTGTTGATGCTGTTCTGAGGGTGTCCCCAGGCTAGCCAGTAGCTCCTCGGTGTGTGTGAGTGGGGGCTGGGTTGGTGGCCCACCACCTGTTCCACCTTGTTCCCTGGCGATTCCATTGGCATGCTGTTTTGCATGTTGTATCAGGTCCCTGCAGTGTCTGCGCACCTGCTGGTAGGTGCGGTTATGTCCACCCACATCATTAACCCTCCTGCATAGTTCCTGCCACAGGTCGTCACGCTGCTGGGCATGCTGTGGCACATGGCTGAACAACACCTCATAGTTATCATGGAGATACGGGTTGAGGGCATCATCCTCCTGGCGGCTATACGCTGGCAGGAGTGTACGAGGCATTATCTGGAAGACATAATGATGGAGACAGGTCACAGTATCACAGAGATGTACAGAGATACAGCTGCACATATATTTGTATTAAATCTAGTACATATGAACAATTATCTTTGCAAATCGTCATGACACTGACACTGCTGACATGTTTGTGTCACACACATGTAACACCTGTTGTGCATTGGATATCATCACCATATATGTGTGACACCTCATTACATTGCTCATACTCAATGTGAATGCTGTCTTGATGTGGGCATGTCTGTTTGCCTGTACTGGTGCTCTTACCTATCAGCACATGCCTGGATGTGTCCACAGTAATGCTGTTGACCTTGATGCTGTGTATATGTCACATATCAACACATACACTGCCTTAACGGATATGAGCAGTGACAATGCACACATGTGCATGGAAACCATTACATGCATGTGTTTTGCCATATACATCTACATGGCCCTGTACAGCAGTTCAACATCCTGCCACGTATCGCCTGTGTTGCACATGTGATACACATGGGACAATGGCTAGCCGGACATTATTCACAGGGATAGTTATCAACCATGGCATGTACGGGCAAGGTTTTCTACCCCAGTGCCACATTACTGATCCAGACAGTTAATGATACATCTACCATGCAGTCATTGCACCATGTTTGACAGAGATGACATGTGCAGCTTTGATGGACAGGGTTGCATGGTATGGCAGGAGTATGTAACATGTATGGCACATGGATCTGTCCAACATGTGGTGATCATTGTAGTTGGACGTTGGCTGTCCATGATGTCACTGGTCTCTTGCTGCAATTAATACCACCAGCAAAAAGCAACCAAGATCTGTTATTGTCAAATTTCTTTCCTCATCTGACAAAGAACTGGTTTTAAAGACTGCCTGGTCCAAGTCACCAATAAAATTTAATGAAACAGTAATACGTTTTGACAATGACTATTCATCTATGGTAACAGCCTAAAGGAAAATATTCCTACCTCTAATAAAAGAACTGAAGAAAGCACAAGTGAAGACTCACCTTTTGTTTCCTGCAAAGCTGAATATTTTCACCTTGGAGGGTCCCAAGTTTTGTGATGATGTGGATGCTGCACTGATCTTTGTTAAAAACCATAAGATCTTAGAAAAAGTAAAAGAGCTGGAATGGGCTAACCCATCACTCAAAAGAATGGCATCTTGCTCTACTTGGAAAACTTCAGAGAAACAAAAAAGATTAAAAAACAAATGAACTAAAGAGCAATTTACTTTTGCATATTGCTCTATTTATGGATGCTTGTTTTTTATGTACGCTTTTTACTACTATACTTTTTCTGTAAAGGTAAGCTTTAGCTTTCTTTTTTCTTCACATTTTCAAACATTTAAACAATTATTTTTATTTGAATATTAGGTGAACTATTAATTCTAAGGTCAAATACAATAGCATTATGGTCAGAGATTGGACACAATATAATTTTACTGCTTATTAAATTTTTATAATTTGTGTGGAAAATATAATCCTATCTATTCTGGAGTATGATTTATATCTGTTAGAATAAAATGTATATTGTAACAGGTTTTGATCAGTGTAATCGTATATATCTTTTAATTGATAAAAATCCATGAAATTTATTAATTGTTTAATAAGCAGTAAAATTATATCGTGTCCAATCTCTGACCATAACGCTATTATATTTGACCTTAGAATTAATAGTTCACTTAATATTCAAATAAAAAGAATCCCCACATTCCTTACACAATTAAAAGATTTTCAAACATTCCTAGAAGAAGAAATACAAAATTTTATAAATACAAATACAGCTTCAAACATTTCAGACATATACACATGGGATGCTTTAAAAGCCTATATATACAGACAAATAAACAAATTGTATTATAACAAGAAGAAGTCTTGGGATAAAGATTTAAAAATATTACAAGAAAAGCTAAATACTTTACACCTTAAAAATAAAGATAAACTTACATCTAAAAATATTAGGGATGAAATAGATGAATTAAGCGAGGAATATAGAACTATACTTCATCATATGAATATGATCATCCTAGAAAAATATAAGTTTCTTACCTACTCATCAAATCCCAGATATTTAACTAATCTTAAGAACAAAACCAAAATAATAAATAAACATAATCATATTAAAGAGATATACTCCTTAAAGAAAAAGAAGAAGGTGTATAGTATACAAGACATAATAGAGGAATTTAGAATTCACTTTCACAAACTCGACTAAACCACATACAACATAGAATCTAAAGATGAAAAAATCATAGATAAACAAATCACTTTAGTTGATATACAAACCCAAATTAAACTTAAACAAAAGAAAGCCTCAGAAAATGATTGAATTATACCTGAGTTATATAAAATTATGCCTAAGGTTGCTATTTCCTTACTCCACAAAGTCTACAACTTAGCTCAGAATGATATTGTAATGCCTCCTTCTTGGAAATACACATTTATATCACCTATTCTTAAAACTAACAAAGACCCTAAACTTTGCTCCTCATATATACCCATTTTACTATTGAATGTGGATTATAAAATGTTTATGAACATATACACTGAAAGACTAAAGAAACTCTTACCACACTTACTTGATGATGACCAAATGGGCTTTCTAATTAATATAAGCACTTTTGATAATATTAAACGAACTCTAGCTTTGACTGATTATTCCCAAAGGAAGAAAAAACAGGTGACATTAATAAGCTTGGACATAAACTCAGCATTTGACTCAATACATTGGGATTATTTGTTCATATTACTACAATGTCTAAATTTTTCAAATAGTTTTATTGACCTATTAACATATTTATATAAAGGAGTATGAGCATATATTAAAATTGGATCATATATCTCAACCAAAGTACCCATAATAAAAGGAACAAAACAAGGATGTCCCCTATCTCCCTTATTATTCACTCTAATAATGGAACCATGGGCTAATGAAATTAGGAAAAACAAAAATATAGACGGTCTAGAGCTTAATGAGGAATTAATGAGGAATTAACTTCTAAAATCCAACTATTTGTTGACAATGTACTTATTACTATGAAGGGAAATTACTTTTCTATAGCAGCTTTATTTGATTCCATTAAATATTTCAAAGGATATCTGGATTTTCATTTAATGATAAAAAACTGAAATGTTACCTGTATATTCTAATAAAAATAATAGAGCTATTGATAATAATAACTATAAATCTGATACTGATCATATTACACACTTAGGAATCATCCATGCTAAAGACATAAAATCAATAATATGACTAAATTATAATAAATGTTATGAAAACATTCAAAATGTATTACTGAAGTGGAACTTGATTTTATTTACAACAGAAGAAATATTAACTATCATAAAAATTATAATTTTCCCTAAGATTCTATATATTATTCAATCTATTCACTTCTCACCAAAATACTTATAAACAAATTAAATTCCCTAATATTAAATTTCTTTTGGTCCCCAAAAAGCCAAGAATTGCCCTTAAACAACATCTGAATAGTTGGAGCACAGGGGCATAGCATTCCCTGATTTTAATTTATATTCAAACTCCTCTATAATTAGAACAGTTATGCAACTTTTAGACACCTCTTATATGCATAAATGGAAGTTATATTGGGAAACAACAGCAATGCAATTAAAAATGAAACCTCCAATCTATAAGCTAGAAATCATAAACAATCTAATGTTATGGATACTAAAATATTATTTTACTATGCATATAACGCTCAAACACTCAACCAGCTATATTTATAATGGTCTAACAAATTTAAAAAATATATATATATAAACACCCCAGTTATAAAAAGTGTTTTTTTTTACTATTCCCTATTGCATTTACTCATGAACTCTTGTTAACATCAAAATTAAGCACAATTACTTTATTTAAACAACATGAACTTAAGTTTTGGTTTCAACTGACTTTAAACAATAAAGTTAAAGGTGTAGACCAGATAATTGAAGAATTTCAGTTGGACAAATCCATATGGCTAGATATTTAAATTCTTAGATCATTTATAGACAATAAAATAGACTTGATCACACCTTCAAGCAAGCATGATACTAGTATATTACTAGACTACTTCCACTCAGCTCTTCAACATAATCAAACTTATTCAGGCAAACTCTCCTTTATATTCAGAATCATTAGAGATGAAACGTATAGTTGCCCAGACAGTTATTGGAATTACTTCTACTTAATTAATAATGGACTTCCCTGTAATCAGGATAAAATAAACATTTTAGAATCGGCAGGGAAAACAACATTTTCACTTAAATGGAAACTATTCACCTGGAGATTTATGTCCAGATCCTTTTATACTCCACAACAAATGAATAAAATCAACATGAAACAGAACATATTTAATAAATGTAAATCAGATAGGAACATAGATTGGGCTCATATGTTCTATGATTGTCCTGCTATAACAGCTTTTTGGGGAAGTGTCAATGAACTTTTTCAGGCATTATTTACAGATAATTTCACACTTAACAAGTCACTGGTGCTTTTTAATACACCTATACCATATAGTGTTAAAAATAAAATATCCTTTAATCTGGGCTATACTTGCTGTGATCAGAAAGAGTCTTACAAAAAAATTGGATTTCTGAATCCCCTCCTACTTTTACTGAATTCAAGAATATGTTAAATGAAGTTTGTCATTTACAACTTAAAACTATTACTTCTAGAACAACTAGAAAGACTCATGTTTATTATATGTGGCTTAATCTACAGACATTGTTGAAAAAAGATTAACAATTATAATGAGAAATTTAAAGTTTCTTTTCTTTTTATTTGAGATTCACATTCAAAATTATTAAAATACCACATTATCTGTAAATAATAATGGATACAATTGTATATACTTCTATTATAAAAGTTTATTTTGTTGTGTTCATTTTTTTTATTCTTATATAAAATTATTTGAATTTTATATGTTATATTTTTTGAAATTTTAACTCTGTGTGGAATTTTTGTGGTTGTTTATAAAGTTATTTTATTTAAAAACCAAAGAAAATGTCTGCAAATGCAAAACATGTTATTCTAGCCATGATCTAAGTTTTTATGATATAAATAAAACCTGATCCTGATTTTGGGCCTTTGCCTCCCCCCCTTTATTTTTCCCTAGTTCAGATTTCTTGCACTAAGATGTTATGGGGTATCTGATAGTTTAATAAATATTTTAAAACAACCAATTCATTATCTTTATTCTGTTATGGCAAAAATGTCACATGAAGCTAAAAGGAAAATAAATTAATCTGGTGTGCTACTGCTAAATTTAAGGAAAAGGAGTCTGACTTATCTGTGTAGATTCAGGAAGGAAAGGGTACACCGTACCAGCTTATGGGGACCTTGCTAACAACTACCCATGGAGCAATAAGGGTATATACAGAGAAGTACAGCTGTAGGGTTACACATACAATGAGAGGTCAGTGTCAAGGAAAACAAACAACCATTTTAAGACTGAAGTGATATTCCTTTGTGTGTGATTTTAATAAACTTCTCCACAGTATAATTATTTTACAATGCCAGAAACCAACAACACTTGACAATAACAACCTATAATATGCATTTGTCAGCTTTATTGTGTATACAGGCACAAAAGTAAAGACACATGCACACACACACACACACACACACACACACACACACACACACACACACACACACACACACACTTTGATCAAATACTTATTTGAATTAATCACAAATCACTGAACACAACTTACTGAAAACACATTTGATTGAACTGCAATTGATATTTCACATAAAATTTTTTAAGGCAGTACAAGCCCCCCTGCACCTCCTCCCTCTGTACTTCTATGTAATGACTCCTTAATCGAACAACCATGGATAAAAGAAAAAAAATCAGCTGTAGTGAATCATTGCTGGACCATAAATCAAATATCTGAAGACCTGGGGGTTCAACTTTATGGGAGTCATTACCAAATCACACATACTCTTCTATAGTCACTTCACTAATAACCCCTATGTTTACAAATGACATCATCACATACTTCCTGTAGACCTGTACACTTTTATGTCTATTGTGATTCTGTGAAATCAGTTAGGACATTTGTAATTTAGTCAAATAAGCATTAAATCAAATGACACAGACCTTACACCCGAAACACACGTCCATCCATCTATCTATAGAAAAATGTATGTGTCCATGTGCATACATTTTTATATATATATATATATATATATATATATATATATATATACACACACACACACACACACACACACACACACACACACAGTATATATCTATATAGCTATTGGACTGCTTTTAGGAGACTCCCCAGGTAATATTTATACTACTAAGGAAAATTTGACAGGACATCTGGGAACTTTCTCTTCTGTTTTTGATAGGTGTTCTGGGATCTTTTATATCCGCCAAATCTACCACCAATACAAGCAGACAAATCTTAATTTAACACCTCATCTGAAGGACAATACACTCAGTAGGGCAACACCCCCTTTATGCTGCAGTGCAGTGTCAACAATTCATCTATGTAGTGTGGGAATTGAACACACTGACTTCTGCAACAAAGGGAAGTATGCTACCTATTGCACCACTGACACTATATAAACATACGTACACCCACATGTACACCGATATACATATTCCCTTATATAGAGATCCATAGACAACCTTCTTGTTATAATATTTTATAGCCCTTAGAGCTCAGAGAGATGCCTGCAAGACAGTACCTAGGTAAGTATATGAATGGATCCTCTCTGGTACCAGGTAATAAACCACATAAAAAAAACAACATGGTAGTGTAATGAAAACCAAAAAGGTAGTGTAAGAAAGCACATATTACATGTTGGTTCCAGTTTTTTTTTTTTTTTTTTTTTTTTGTGGTATTTTTTATCTGGTACCAAGTACCAAGTAATGGATAACTGAGGGCATTATGTCCAAAACCTGTAGAAAATACACAGTGTCAAGTAAATAAAAGAAACACTGAGATGAGGTGAAAAGCAGAAAAAAAGGCAGCCCAAACCCAGCTACAGCTGATGCCCTGGTAAAAGTTTTCTGTGAACTGGCACAGTGAGGCAAAAGTAGATTGTTTATCATAAAAATATCTGTTTTTCATGAATAAACCAGAAAGTCAATTTGTTAGTCTTGCCTGCTGCTTCTTTAATACTAGAAACCTTAATTCTTGTGCTGTTGGCCAAAAGGCGATAACATCTGCTAGTTCTCAAATGTTTTAATAATTGAAGACCTGCAATGATATTTCACATAAAACATGTATTCTCTTCATTCTCTGGTGCTTTTAAACTAACATTATTCTACTTTTGAAACTTATATTCTCACTTGCCTGCTAGCCATCTGTGTCTTCAACATAACTACTGTAAAATATTTATGATTTCTGCTGAATTTTTTATTAAAAGAATGCATTTTTAGGGATTGTTCAGAGTAAAACAACAAGTACAGTGGACATTCATGTTCAAGGCAATTTTGATGAAACTGCTTTTGCATTTCATGTTCCTCCTCTGAGAAATACTATGCTTCCAAATTGCACATCACAGAACTTCCAATACAGAATAATGCATGCCACAGTACAAGAAAATGAATAGATATGGTATTTCAAATGGTTTAAGTACTTTGTTAGTTATTATGTTCTTAGTTAAAACAACCAATAAACTTTTCATGTAAATCCAAACATAATTAATTTCAGAAAACTTTGATATTAGACAGCAAATCAAGTGCTTCTATCATTTTTTCTAATATCCATGCAATGGACAAGAAAATAATTGATATGATGCAGGTTACGGGTTTGAGCTTGGAAGTTGAAAAATGTCTATCGACAGTATACAAGGCTGATGTTTCAACTGCTGCCATACAGATACTTCCCACACTGGTATCTTTTGCAGCTAACCTCCCCAAATACCCACGATATGCCTACCAAGTTCTATCTATATCTCTGTCTCTATCTATATCTAATGTTTATCTTTGTGTGTGTGTTTATGTATATATGGGAACACTCCGCATGTGGTTCATAGGATAGGTTCATAGGTCTTTAATAGGTTAATGATCACAAGGCCATTTTTAAGCCTAGCCATGCATCCCAAATCTCTGACAAGTTCTGGTACTCTTGATAAGTGTAAGCAGGGGCTTGGGAGGTGAAACATTTACAAAAAGGGGACTGGATGAAAAAACATCTACAAGCTGCATGTGCCCATTAGAGACATAGTTGCCAAACCAGGGATGCATTTCCTGTTCCCCATTAACTGTCCAAGTTACACTTGAATTGGGTTAGCGAGCAACTCTGCTTCACAAGGATGGAGAGCCTGTACCAGAGAAGGGTTAGTCTCTGGGATACATAACTCTCTCTCCAACAGGTCCTATTGATATCACAGGCAAAGTTTAAATCTTTTGAGTGGGTAGTTCTGGTGCCGTTTGCTTTGCAGATATGCATGAACTCCATCAAAATGTGGTCTGGAGGTACTTGTTAACTGTCATCCTGGTGAAATTGTTGAATGGGAGAATGGTGAACCAGTGCCCCTGCATGATATTTGTTAAAGCCCTTTCTGGAGGAACAAAGTAGTATTTATATGGCTGAATGTTGAATTCACCCTCTGTGGCCCCATGGTAAAACTGGTTTTAGATATTTTTTAAGGTGCAGGCAGTTTTAGTTATCTGTAAATTTTAGTTGTTGATCTGCAGGTCGCTGAAAGGGCATGTATGCTTTAAGCATTTTTATACTCTCATTCTAACAAATTCCATTTAAATGTTGCAGTGCAGTTTGCTGTTTAAATTGTCCAACAGCTAGACGTAAATCCTGTTTTTTTAATGGTTAGAGAAGAGAGAATTGAGAGCCTGGTTAGTTCAACAGCTTAAATTGCTTGCAGGCAATTTATAAGCATAATTGCTGTTAATTGTTGAGTTTCTAAGAGCTTATTTTTGAATCCTTGGCTCTTGTTTAAAATCAAGGCCTTTTAACCCATCTGCTGCTGACTTCCAGGTCTTGTAATAAATGAAGTGCTTCTATTTATTCTCTTTTCTCTTTATCGGTTGTATTTTTGGCAGTTCATATTATGATCAATTTCATTTTGTTATCAGTTGAAGTTAATTTGTAAATTTAAGCTAGTTGTTTTTAACAGTGTAAGTTATTTTTATTTAGTATTGTCCTCATTCAGACTCTGTAATAATAGTGTTAAGTGCTCTAAGCTTTTTAAATTCTTATTTTGAAAAATTCCTTTTGATAGCTCATTGTAGTTTTTTTGTTTAAATGGTATAGGTACTAGCTTTACTATATCTTTTCCCCCAGGCCACTTCAAGAGTATTGATTGATTGGAGGTAGTCTTTCATTACTGGCTGTTGAAGTCTGAGAGTTTTTTCTTTTTTTTTTGAGCCCTTTGATCTTGTTTCATATCTTTCATTCTTGCTTGACAATACACTGTGAGCAGAGGGGATTCAACATGCACTCCAGAGATATAGCTGATTTCATCTATCTAGTATCTGTACTATTTCAAACTACCAATAATTAAAAAAAAAAAAAAAAAAACAGCTGTTTATTGAGTGCTTTCATCTCTTCAAGTAAGAATTCATCAGATTGGGCAATAATGGAATTTATTTGTGTTTTTTGTTGCTAGTTTATTATTTATTTACTTTATTTATTTATTTACATTTGTTGACCAGGAAGGTCCGACTAGACGTAGTTCCATTTTCAGTGGAGGCCTGGGGAGAAAATCTCCACAGTTAAAACATTACAGACATAGTTACAGATGAAGAACATAGCAATTAAAATATTACAAACAGAGTTACAGATGAAGAACATAGTACATTAGTAGACAACTAGAATCTTTGTCATCTGCGAAGTACATAGCAGTCATTAACAATTGTTACAATAAGAAATTACTGCTGTATAATAAGTAGCTAGGCATATAAGCATCCAAGCTTGCTGTAATCAAAGGTAGCTAGTGGGTTGGAAAGTGAGGTAGAGGGTAGATGGAGTGGGCAAAATTAGAGGGGGAAGGTGCAAGGGCATAACCAGCATGTTTTTAGGTGCACTTTTAGTAAATCTTTGAAGTGGGTGCATGATGGTACAGAGGTTATTGTGTGTGTGTGTGGGGGGGGAGTGTTCCAGAATTTGGCTATAGCGCTGGAGAATAGTGCTTCTCCAGCAGAGTTATTGGCTCTAGTAACCTGTAAGTGATTTTTGTTGGTGGATCTAAGTGGTCTGGTGGTGAGACAGGGTTGGAGTAGATTTTGGAGGGATGTGACTTTTAGTGGACGGTTTACTAGTTTGTGGGTGAGTGCGAGCTGATACCATTGAAGGAGGTAAGGGAGTTCTAGCCAGCCCAGTTCAGCAAGTGAGAGACAGTGGTGACTATGGCAGGATGCCCCGGTGGCAAATTTGGCAATTTTGTTGCAGCAGATCTTGAGTTTATTTAGATTGCATTTACTTAAATTGATATATATTGGAGAGGCATAAAGCAGGGTGGAGATAAGGTGGGAATTTGCTACCGAAATCCTTGCTGCTTTGGTGAGGAGTTGCTTATTTCTGTATAAAGCTCCTATTTTTTTGTGGACTTTTTTTATGGTCATGGATATGTGAATGTCAAATTTTAGATTATTGTCTATTTCAACTCCTAGCAATTTGGTGTGATCTGTCGGGTGGATAGCAGTGCTGTCTTTTGCTGTGATGGTAAAGTGAGAGTTGTTTTGAGTATGTTTGGTGGATTGGAAGATGAGGAGTTTAGTTTTGCTTGGGTTGAGTATTAACTAGGCATGGGATAACTAAGTTTATCATTCTAAAAAAATAAATAAATATCGAGTTTATCTTCTTCATGTGAGTGGGTTTCCCCCAAGCTATGCTGTATGGCAGTATTTAATGCACTGAGTTATTGCTTTACTACTAATTGAAATGTGTTGCTCCTTTCAATTTATGTACTATCCCAATGCTCTACCTACCAATAAGCAATGGTTATTTTGTCAGAGCAGCAGTGCAACCTGAGGAGTTGCTTTTCTTAAAACTAGCTTCTGTAGTCTCCAGTTCTCAAGGCTCTAGTTATTCACTACTAAATAACGGCATATCTTCCAGTGTACTTCCCCTTAAAAAAAATCTTCTCCTTTGAATGTGTTATCCTGTGCACTTATACTAATTAGAATTACCTTACTTTGTCCTCATAAATACTTTAGATTGTGAACATCAAAAACTTGAATTAAATTAAGCTACTTAGTCAGATTTACCTTACCTGTGTCAACTTCTCAGTCTAATACTTAAAACAGTGGATATAATGAAAGGTCAACCAGCTTCTGTCCCTTCTGCTGCCAACATCTTACAAAATTACCTTATGCTAACTTGTAATAAACACTTACTTAAAATGAGTAAAACTCTCCATAAGCAGTCCAAATATTTAAGTAATTTGGAGTTATCCTTTTTATATAAAATTATGTTTAGTATGCATTACACACACATACCATCACCTTCAACCCACTCTCAACAAAAACACATTAAAATGTCATACGCTGAAGCTGTTAAAAATTGCTATAAATGTGTTGTAGAGTTAATAAGAATAAGTCTTAACAGAAATTCTCGTCCATGTACACCTACAATATTAAGTACCAAAGAGTCAGATCACTCCCAATCTTGAACTCCTAAACACTGTACTAACAAACTCATTTCTTACTTATACAGATAACCTATCACAAGGCAGGACAAGGATAGGGTTACAGTTTGCTGTATTTCAGTTACCAGGATAAATATGACTGTGACATAGTGATGGTCCATATAGGAGTGAATGAAATGGGGCACAAAATCCTGAAGGACACATAAAGAGGCAGGCTTGAACTTTCCTTGCATATGACAAATGCAGGTAAGATTCTTGTCCTGAGTTGAACCCTCAACTAGAAGGTTGTCTAGGTACACACAAACATTTTCTCCAGCAACTGGCTGAATAGTTGATGTCATTTACAAAATCGAGTATGTGTCAGCATGGGACGGGATACCTGATAGTCCAACTTGCTTTGCAAGGCTGGTCTGCAGCTCTCATTCCAAAGCTTCTCCATATTGCAAAGAGTCTTTGCCACTGCCATAATGACTTTTTTGGCAGAGTTTATTTAAAGTACATTCAATGTAACAAACTTATCAAATCCCAATTTTGATGGGATTATGCTGGCTCTTCTCTTTGCCCGTAATCTAAACAACAAATGTCTTGGCCTTGAGGCTCTCCTGCACCTGGAATGTAACCATATTTGTGAAATTATTGCAGCTTCATTTACATCTAAGGAAAGTACTCACTCCATACCCACTATGCCTTTAGGCCTGATGTAACTGCAGTGGCATCTCCATATTTGTGAAAGGTTGATCATATTACTTCCTGACAGACTCCAAGAGGTTCTCTAACAAAACTGACAGAACTCCAAATTAGCATAAAAAGACAAGCTACCAACTTATAGTCTGCTACAGGACACCCAACATATTGGTAGATAATCATGCTAGATTCCTGAAATTATTCAAAGATCTTCCTCGTACCAAGAACTTGATTATTTTGGTAGATAAATTACTTTGCAATTAACTGGAGTTCCTCTATCCCCAAAAGTATGGTATATCCAGAGGTTGTAAACATTCCCTGCAGCAGACAGTTAATAAACTCACCAGATGGCATAATAGTATAGATCTTATCATCACGAATTTAGCCTTTATATATATATATATATATATATATATATATATATATATATACTATTCCCTTGTTCTCTCCTTCCTGAATTGAGTTGGACCATAAACTTGTATTATTTACCTTAATCTCCAAAGAACCCAAAAGACATCTTTGGGTTTAAAGACTTCAGACAAGCAAACTTTGTATAGTTATTTCAAAATTTATACATGGCAGCAACATCTCAGATTCTGACAAAACAGTCTGCTTCACAGAGTAGGTCTATGCCCAGTTAGACAAATGTCTGGAATTAGTAGTCCTGATAAGAACAAAGAAAAATGGGAAATTCAAAAGCAAATAACTCTGATCTACTATAAGAGGAAAAATTCCTTAAATTATACAGAATATCCAAGATGCCTCAGAGGCAGGATAGCAAAAAGAAAATATTACTAAGGAGTTATAAAGCAAATCATGAACTTAGGCTACCTTCTGAAGCTAATGATAACTACAGGTCCTTCTTTATTTATGTTAGCTAAGGGACAATGCTCAGCAATGCTCAAAACTTATCCTAAACTGGGCAAAGAAACTACAGTGCAATTTGAATCACCAACATACTAGCAAATATGTTTAGCGCAAACCTCACCCCAAAACATCTGCTCAGACTCTCATGTCCCAGAATTCCTGACATCCCTATTATCAGTAAGGAACATGCTCAGAAGATGCTATCCGAGACCAAAATTCTTCTGAAAAAATACTTAGATGTATAATAAATAGCTCTTAACATACTTTCTCTGAACTTCTGATAGAATATTTTAACCTAAGCTTGCCACAGGCTTTGCTCGTGAATTACAGAGCACAACAAAACTTATGCCCCTCCACAAGGGCGAGCCTACCTTGGGCTGTGGTAATTATAGATCCATCAGCTTAATGATCCTGACCTGCAAAGATGTGGCACATATCTTAAAGATGATGTCATTAGTTATTATATGAAACACGTCATTAGGCGAGATCCTCAATATTTCAGATTCATCAAAGGCAGATCATCCCCTTTAAATCTAGTTTACTTATTTGAGAGGGTCACACAAGCTGTTGACAATGATCATGCTGCTGAGGCAGTGTATACTGACCTACCTAAACAAAGCATTTGACACCAAACATGCAAGCACTGTAAGGAAGGTAAATGTTTTAATATAGATCTTTAGGTAGTAAAATGGATGGCAAACTAGCTTAAAGGCAGAAGTCGTATAGTTCAGGTGGCAGGTGCCTAATCTGAGACTATAAAGGTATCCAGAGGAATTCCCCAGGGATCAGTACTCTGACTCCTCCTTTTCTGCATTTTACTTCTCTGATTACCAAATTGAAAACTAGGACTTCTGATCATCTAATTTCTCAGTTAACTGCAAACTGAGTGTCTTTGTTGAGACTCCTTCTGACACCTGTACCCTTCAAAAAAGAGTTTACCCTAGTTAACCCTGCTGTAATAAAAGTGAGCTCAAGTCAAATGCAAAAAAGTGTAGTATCATTTCATTTGACAAATATCACCTTCCCCCCTCCCCCTGCACACACACCATGTAATATAGACAGCACTCTCCTACAAAATAAAAACATAGCTAGGGTGTAAGTTACCGGAGTTGGGAGAGCATACTGCTTTTGATCATTGTGTGCCAACTGCAGTCAGAAATCCCTCCTACTCAGCACATCTAATGTCCAATGGTATATCATCCTGATCTAAAGCTGTCACTGTTGCCGTATATTCAACTAATTATACAAATTATTGAGTGCAATGTTACCTTTGGCAGGTACCTCACTCAGCTACCTCAGTCATCTTATCAAACTGCAGATACCCAAAGGTTCCTAGCTAAGATTTCAGGCTGCAAGACCATGAGCTATCAAGAGACCAGAAGCTCTATCCTTCTACTCAGTATTTTATATAATTTTGAGGGAAGATCTTTGCCACACCTTCTACACTATTAGAGACCTTGTTTTCTGGATCTTTTATATCTCAGTAAGTCTAACAGATTAACAAACAAGAGCAGCAATGAGCTAAAGTTTCACTGTCACAGAAACAGAATGCAGTGGAGAGAGGATGCATTATACAGTCTTGCACAATCTCTGCAATTAGCTGCCCCTTCAGGTTAAGCAGAATGATGTATTAATATCCTTCAATGATTTTCAATGGAACCGATTGACCTTGTCCTCCATGAGGAAACAGTACAGCCAGAGAGTCGTTACTGGCGAGACATTGATGGCTAAGATACTAAATTGCCCGGAACACGGATGACTTTTATGTCTTTACATAAGTGTGTTTGTGCATGTGTGTGCATGTGTGCGTGTGTGCGTATGCATGTGCGTGTGTGTGTGTGTGTGTGTGTGTGTGTGTGTGTGTGTGTGTGTGTGTGTGCCTGTGCTCCTGATTCCAGTTCTCTCATGTCATGTTTCCCTGCATATGATTACTGCTCTAAGAGTTAGGCTGCAAGACTACATGCAATGTATTTAGTGTGTGAACCCTTTTCAAGGTTTCTCATTTTCCCATGACAGTGTGAACCAAGTTGTTAAGAAATTTAAGTAAGGATGATGTGGGAGATGAAGATTCATACATTTAGACTGTGGGGGTTTAACCCTCCAAAAATGTTTGTTTTATAGATAGCTAGTCAAAAACAAGAAAACAAAATCATTGGCAAGTAAATATGAAACTCTCCTTAACTGCACTTGTGCTTTTCTGTATGGGAAAGATATAAGACATTTACCTTGGTGACTTCTGAGTTTGTTTTCTGTATTAATATATCTGTCTGTGATGTCTTTTGGAAAATTTCCAAGCACAACATAGGCCTTGGTAATCATTTTTATAGGCTCATAGGAGGTTACTAAGTTAAAGCCCAAGAGCCTTTACACACCTAACCATATGGAGTTTCCCAATTATCAATGGCTAGGTGAACAAAGTTCACAGAGGTGTGACCCTATGGAATGGTAATTAATATCAACTGCCTCTTTCTATCAGGGACATGGGCATCACCCCAGGAGTGAATTTATGTTTACCTATCCACTGACCCAAGCTGTATTTAAAGAGGGACGGGGGGGGGGTCTTTGCTTCAAGTGGATGTGAAGCTTGTTCTACAGAAGGGCCAGTATCTGACAGATGTATCTATCTCTCCAGCATGGTTTGTTCATGTGAGAGGCAAGGTCGAGATCCCTGAAGTGAATGATGCTCATGCGGTTTGATTTACGAATGTGTAACAGTTCCATTGGAGATGAATCAGAGACTGCCCTGTAAGCCACCCACAGATCATCCCTTAGTACCCTTTAGGAGATGGAATACAGTGATTGGGCCTTCAAGTTTTGGACTTGTTTTGTGTACCTTGTGTTTTATTGTTGAGGAACCTCTGGGGTCTCTCCAGCTGTTGCAGGTCTCTGGTGAGGTACATGCAAAAGGGTGTATTGTAACAATTATTTTGTCTGATCAGGGCTGATTACAATTGAATTATAATGTCATTTGATCTGGATCCCATGCCTTTACTTATGAGATGTGCCACACAGAAGGACTTCCTTACCACTGTGGACACATTGAAGTTGCAGTTCTGATTGCTATCAGAATTGGTACCCAGATCACATACCACTGGGCCTACACTTAGGGTGGTGCTGTCTCTATTGTAATTAGCATTGCTGTTAGCTTTCCCAAAGGGAATAATTAAGCATTTATTTGCATTTAGCTTCAATCCATGGCTTTGGAACCAATCATTTGTCTGTGTTAATCCTTTCTGCAGTATATTAGTATCATTCTAGGACTCAATAATTGCTTCCAGTTTTCAGTCATTGACAAACTTGGTCAGCCACAGGGCACCCATGTTTGCCTTGATATCTAAGAAAGAAATTCCAAACAGTAAAGGGCTCAGCACAGAACTCTTTTTTACTCCACTGGAAACTGTCCTTTTGATAGAGGTGAATTCACACACTTTGATAGTATGTGCCCTGTTGGTTAGCCATCTGGCTACTCACCTGGTGATATACGAGTCTATTCCTAACTAGCTGAGCTACTGTACAATACCTGAGTGAGGGGTTGTGTCATATGCCTTTGCCAGGTCAAGGTAGGTAGTATACACAATCTTTCCCTCGTCCATGGCCTTGGTGACCTTCTTGAAGAAGTCATCTAGGTTTAACATACATAATCTACACTTAACGAATCTGAGTTGGGTTGGGTACAGAGTTTGGATAGTACCTATGTCCTTACTGATAAGGTCCATAATGATTCTTTTTATGGCCTTGCAGATGAGGCTAGTCAGGCTTATGGGTCTATAATTCCTTCAGTCGGTTGATGGCCCCTCTTTGTGCATAGGGATGACTGTCGCTGTCCTCCATTCTGCCTGAACATATCCTGTCCAGAGGGTGTGGTTAAGTAGGTATTCAAGTGGATCTGCTAGGTCATGTTTTAAGTGTTTAAAAGGAAACCTGGGACATTGTCTGGTCTCACTGATGCCATGTTTTTAGCCTTAGATAGTGCAAAAATAACCTGCTCTCTTGAGATAATAATGGTGGCAGTTTTACTTTGGGGATGGCAGGTAGGGACAGGAGGGTGAAGTTTGATCCAAAACAGGTTGGCTATATCCTCCAGATGAGTATGGATGGTACCATCCACAACTAGCTCTGTGCATAGCTGGATATTACCCTTAAAATTCTGGACATTGTTAAAAAGTGCCTTGTGATTTTCCTTAGCTAGGGTGACTACTTTTGCTTCATAATTTGCTTTAGAGGACTTGACAAGATCTCTGATTTGTTTGTTTAAGACTAGTGAGAGATTTCTCCATCTGCTGAGCCTGTTCCTACTTATTTTTTGACATTAATTTCTTTCTTTTGTTGTATAGCCTGTTAATTCCAAGGGTCCACCAGGGTGGCTTTATTTTTCCATCAAGACCCGGTTTTCAGTCCAGTCTAGTACAGACAATTATATACATCTGCTTAAGTGGTTATATAGGGGGTTGGTGTGCACCTTTGTATAGGAGTCAGTGTTTTCTGGGGTTGGGGAGCTATCAAATTTCTTATGCTTTTGCTTAGTAGGAGATGATTTGTCTAGGAAAAATTCTACAGCATTTTTTGAGCTTGATGGGGTATCTGGCCTTATTATTATTTCAAAAGATACTGATTTATGGCTTGATCTTACCAAGGAGGACATCACATGCGGTGGTGGAATTCTTCCCCGTGTTAGTGAATATTATGGCCAGGATATTTGAGCCCTTCATGGGTGTACTGAGCAGCTGTTACAGAATATTTTCATTGACAAATTCCCGGAACCTCTGAGCCATTATATTTGTGGTCATGTATGTTCCGCAGTCAATGGTAGGACAGATAAAATTGCCGATGAGTAAGGTGCTGGGCTGCATGGTAAGTGACTCCAGTAAGTCCAGGTAGAGGGTATGCTTTTTCTGGTTCACTGTGGGGGACCTGTAGCTAGTGGTGATGTTGCAGGGGATTTTGCCTGTGGTTAGATGGACATGGAGTAGCTTAAAAGAGTCATACTGTTTGACCAGTCTCCGCAGTTTCTTGTTTAGACTCCTAGTACTGAGCAGCTGTACCTTCAGCTTATCTAGAGATTCGTTGTGAGGTTGGTTATTTTGACACTGACTAAAAAAGGCACAACAGCAGTGGTTAATGCCTTGGCCACTATCCAAATGCCTAGAGTAGTCAGGTGCAAATCACCTCTGGTAAAACAACATGGCATGTCAACCATGTCCACGCAAGCAGACAGATACTGGATCCCCTTGGAATGACACCAAAAGTTAAACTAATTGTAAAGTTAATCATTTTTTTGTTTGTATTGTGGCATCATACTTGGCAGAGACTATTAGTAGGAGCTATACTTTATGTAGTCTAAGCTTAACCAATGCTGATCAGCACTCAACAGGTGGCTTGGAATGGTTATACTGATAGTTATTTAAGGAAAAACAATGATCTGTCCTTTCCCACTCCTACCATAATCCCCTCCCTTCTAGTGTCACTAAATATATCTCTTTTCTTCCTGTGACTTCCTACCTTGCCTCTATTGCCAATTACCCTGCTACCTATTTAATCATCTGCCCTACTTCCTCGCTGTCCTTATTGGTACTTACACCTACCTGTCTTTAACTCTTACTCCTTGATCTGACTCACTGCTTATCTTTCATCGTGATCCATACAAATCTCATAACTACTCTTCTCATTTTCCTTTTTCTATCAACCTCTTACCACATCACACTTTTTATCAAAATCCAACACCCACTCTGTCCATCACTCACATCAACAGCACCACCCTCCACTCACAACTAATCTCTCCAAGTCTCTATTACTTCTCTCCTTCTCACCTCTTCAAGAAGATCTACTACGACAGACTTCTTCACATATACTACTACTTTCATAGATACACTTCTTCTGGATGGTAACATTCATCCCAACCCAGGTCCTCCTGCCACTTCCTCTCACAACCAAGTTCCTAACATCTCTCATCCCCACTCCTCACCCACCACCCCCATTAAATATCTACTCTTTAAGCATTCAGAGTCTTGTAAATAAGATCACAGAACTGCATTCCTGGATTGCTAACACTACCCCACCCCCCCATATCCTTACCCTGTCAGAAACCTGGTTAAAACCACCTATTACAAACATGAAAATCTTACCTCTAGGCTATAACATCTTTCACTCTGACAAAATTAAAAAGAGAGGTGGAGGTGTTGCCACTCTCTACTCTGACCATCTTAATCTACCCCACTATCCACTTCTATACATAGCTTAGAGCCTGCTGAACCCTTATTTTAAACTGTCACCTAAACTCACAAAAAACAATTTGCCCTAGCCTCTATCTATATCCCTCCAGGAAACAATATCCCAGTCCTTGAGAGCATTTTCTCATGGGTTGCTCAATACATGCCATATGAAACCTTCATTCTTGGTGACATAAATATAGACTGGTCTAAACTTACAACTATATCTCCTAATGTCAGCATCAATCTTCGCATCTTCCACCAACTCATCACCTCCCCTACTCGCACTAACAAAAACTTCATTTCTGGTAATACCCTAGACTGGATCCTCACCTCAGATCCCAACCTCTGTCATAACCCCAGGACACTTCCATTTCCAAATTCTCTTAGTGACCTTCTTCTTTCCTACATCCAAAGGTACTCCCAGAAATCACCTAAAGACCACTTTTATAGAGAATCTCATAAACTAACTTCAATCCAGATACTTTTAACACTAACTGTCCAGCATAAACTGGTCCTTCTTTCATCATCTCCCCCTCAACTAGGCTGTTAAATCATTCAATCAGATTTTTCTAGACATACTGAATTCATTACCACCTACCAAAAAAATCAGAATAAAATCTACCTTTGCCCCTTAGCTCACCAAACATATCCACACCACCAAGCACAAAAGAGATAGTTTCTGGAAAGCTTGGGTCAAAAACAAATCCCCTCCCCTACTTCAATCATACAAAGAGATCAGAAACCTCTCTAAAAAGCTAGTTAACAATGATAAAAATAATTTTCAACTCCACCCTATCAAGCCCATAGACAAATCAAAAAAAGTTCAGGACAGCCATTAATAATCTTCCATATCCTGGCAACCATACCGCATAACACAAACAGTGACTCTCCTAAACAAACTATTTCCTAGAAACAATCCAAAAATCAGCTCAAAATAACTTGTGTCCCACTACCCCTCCTTCATCCTCCAACAAAACACCTTCCAATAATTTCTCATTTATACCACTTCCTACCACCTGCATCAAGTTTCTCTTGCTCGCACTCAAACCTTCTCCCCTTTGCTGACAAATAACATTCTTACTTTCTTAAAATTGCTGCAATGTCCATTGTCCACCCTGTCTCTGTACTCATAAATAGATTTATTTCAGAAGACTGTTTCCCAAACATATGGAAATCCTTCTTTACTATTCTACCGCCCCTTCTAATTACAGGCTCATTTACATTCTTTCCCCTATCTCCAAATTACTTGAGAAATGCATACATACTCAGTTTCTCAAACACCTGCTTGACAATAACTTGCTAACTTCCACTCAACATGGTTTTAGGCCACACCATAGTACATCCACTGCACTACTTTCTTTCACTCAAACAGTAGCTGAGGGCTGTGACAACAATATGTTGTTCTCCTGTTTATTCCTTGATCTCTCTAAGGCTTTTGATACTATTTCACACTCTGAACTTCTAAATAAACTCTCAGACCTCAATCTCTCTGGCTCCTCAGTAAAAGACAACAGTCTGTCCACTGGCAAACTGTCTTCTCCCCCTTCCTTCTAATCAACACAGGAGTTCCTCAAGGTTCAATCCTGGACCCCCCCCTGTTCAATATTTTCACTAACAAACTACATTATGCTTGTTAACACTCAACCCTATTACAAGATTCCAATGATTCCACACATCATCACCAGACATAATTTTTCTAATCTCTTACTCACTCAGGACACCTTCTCATCTGTCAAAACATGGCTCTCAGATAATCAGCTAGTACTCAATCCTAAAAAAAAAAAAAAAACTTCTCTTATTTCCTAGAACACTGGCACAACAAAAATCCTCTTTTACCCTCACCTCCCTCAACAATGGCATCATTAAAGCTCGACCTCACATGAAACTTTTTGGCACCATAATAGATGATGATCTAAAATTCAACCTACAGATCCAACATTGTATTAAAAAACTCATCAGAAACTTGGTCTACTTTAGAGAAATTGGAAATTCCTTACACCTGCCTACAAGGAAATTCCTTACACCTACCAACAAACCTTCTCTGGCTCAGTCACTCCTCTTACCATGTCTACTTTATGCTGCTCCTATCCTTACTAAAGTTCAACCTACTTTAGTATCCAAACTAGACCAAACATACAATAAAATGGCAAGATTTGCCACTAAACCTTCCCTACAAGTCTCATCACTGTCTCACCCTGAAGAAGCTTCAATGGTCAGAATTCCCTCATCAACTTTTACTTCCTCAGTTACATATTACACATTCTCTTCTCTACAATCTCTCTTCATGACCCTCTCACTCCAACCTAGTATCTTGCTACACCCACCTATGGCTCCTCCGCACAACTGGCAAAAACATTATTGACATTTACAAGGACCCCCCCCCAAAACAAAAAAAACACCGGAAAGTCCCTATAGAAGTACTCAGTAGCTAATGTCTGGAACACGCTCCCTGTCAGTATAAGAAATATCTCCCAAAGACACTTGTTTAAAAGAGAAATAAAACTATCTCAAAAAGACTAGGTCCTGCCCATGCCAAGCCCCACATGACATCACTCTTGTTTCTACACCCCTTCTCTTGGACATATTCCTCTGTTATTCTATTAGAATTATCTCCCCCTATTTTCATATACTCTCTGACATGTAATTTCAGTGCATTTACCCTCTTGCATCTAATGGATGACACTTACTCCAATGCTATGTCTTACTGCTCAATCAACTGAGCAGACCTTTTGTACATTGTATATTACTGCAATGAAATATTCATTGTTTGCTTTGTTTCTGGGCTTTAGATGGGAGCATATTTCCTCATGTTGTGAGACTGAACTTTTTACCAGTATGTTACTGTATGTCTTTTTTGCATACCTGTATTTTGTTTGGAGCTTTTCTCCTCAGGTATCCACTGAAAATGGGCCCTTGGCTCAGTTGGACCAACGCAGTCCAAATGTCAAATAAAATAAAATAAAATAAATAAAAAATGTATCTACAAGGCATTTACATCTAGTGGTTAAAATGTAACTAGAAACTTAAAGCAACAGTACAGCTTTAAAAGTGCAGAAATGCAGCAAAATACCAGCAATGACACAATAAATAAATAAATCAGTGAAAAAAGCCCAGATAATGTTTAACTAATACTTATTATATTTTTTTCAGCAATGGATGGTTTTGGATATTAGCAGAATCTCTCAGTCACACTGGCATAGCTCTGATTAAATGAGTTAGAGCCCATGCAAACACAAGGCTTAAATATAAGCAGGAATAAAGAGGTGTACATTTATCTGCCAATTAGGAAAGCACACAGTGAGTCTTCATCCAGCAATTCCCAACTTGGATGGGCTTGGATTAATACAGTTCTGCCAAGAGAGTGTGGAAAAAGCCCTGTTAACTCATTCACTCCAATGGACCTCAGGAAGTTTGTACTACAACTTCTAAAGGGCAGAGCCTAAGCCTTTTGATAGAGTCAAATGATGTCCTCACATTTCAGACAAATGAACTGTTCATATCTCTGGAACCATAGGAGTTATGAAAGAAATATAAACGATAAACTCTTGAGCACAAACTATTTTTTATAGTGGTAATATTCTTTAGGTTCTATGTTTTAGACAAAATTTTATAAGTCACAGTAAACACATTACCTATTACAATTATAATGTTTTTTAAACAACTTACAATATTTCAGCAACCACTCAAGTTATACACATTCTGTCAGCAGCATTATATTCATCTAGCTCAGAGCTTTCATATGAGGCTAAGGAGTTCTGTCTGTGTTACTTGGTGAGATATTTAAAAAATTGTGAAATTTATATCTATATAAATTAATATCATAAATGCAACAGTTAATATATATTTGCCTGCACTAGACAGAGGTCAAATATTAATGCAGTTGAGTTTAACATTGTATACGCTTTAAGATGAAATATTTTAAAACCTTGTACATAGCATGTTTTTTGAGTTATTGATGCAAACATGAACAAGCAATTTTTGACGCCTAGAGGTGTCAGTAGGAGTTAACTGCAGGTGCATCTAGAGGCGTCACTCAGATGTAATGAGTTAATATAAGATGGCCGGTTTTGGATCCCAAGTGCAAGCAAGCACACAATCTAAATTCAGCAGCCCTGAATCTAGATGATACAATGTAACCAGGAGCTTAAAGGAACAGTACAGTTTTAAAAGTGCAGAAATGCAAAAAAATAAAATCAACAATGACAAGTAAATAAATAAATCACAGTCAACGAAGTGCAAATAATGCTCAAATAATACTTATTTTTGTTTTTTGAGCAATGGATAGTTTTGGAAATCAGCAGAATGTCTCAGTCAATCTGGCACACCCGTCAAACAAAGAGCAACTCTAATTAATTGATTTTAGTTAACCTAAAAAAAAATCTAGCAGAAAATAGATTGTTTTCTTGTTAATTGTTCTTTTAGTGTGCTGTTTTCTGTTGTTTCAAAGCATCTGTTACTGTCAGCTATGGTGTTTACTCATTCTTTCTTCAATAGAATATTTTATTTGCTCATTTTTAAAAACCATGTGGCTCATTTTTTACTTATTTCCTTATTTATTAATTGTTAAGCCAGAATTCACTAATAAATGCTGATTAGCTGCTAGCATCCACCTTTAATTGGACAGACTGCCTTATGGCATACTATCATTTTTAGGTTATAATTATATTGAAAATGGTATGCGATTAACTAATAATATGAGATGTTGGAAGCATTCTACCCTGGCCAGGACAGAAGAATTTATTGTTAACGAAATAATACTAGCATAACATGGAATATAATGTATGTGTGCATGTGTGTGTGTGTGTGTGTATGTGTATGTGTGTGTGTGTGTGGGGGGGGTGTATGTGTGTTTGTAAGACTCTATTCAAAGTACAGATGTCGTGCGTAAGTTACCACTAGAAGGCAGTTAAACCTAACAAGTGTGATGCTTGGTGGGGTATAAAATGTGAAGTATATTCCTTTGTGTGGGGAGTGTAGACCCAAACCCAGAGCAACAGTACACATTTCTTGTATGCTCTTGAAGACAAGCTGTTTAGTGGTTTGTCATCTTTTGTATTGTAATCTGTTTAGTGACAGTGGTTTAACTTGAGAGGGCATATCTCTGGTGGCCACCAAATTTTTAGTCAGATAAATTTAATCTGTGACCAGTGTAGCATATTCAAGGACTGCAGTCCCTGTCTACTATACATCACTGTCAGTTTTTTTTTTGAAATGCAATGGAAAGTTGGCTTTGCTAGGTGCAGCACAGTACCAGTACAAGTACCAGTATCATAATCAGTGAAGGAAATGGAGCATAAGTGCTCAGACATTAGCCTGCATGCTCCTTGTGGTGATTACTTTTTATTTTAATGATATGTGCAGTCCATGCTTATGTTACCAGGCATTTTGCATCAGCAATACTTAACATGGGCATGTGAAATTTGCCTGGGATTCCTTAAATCCTAAGAGTCTGCATCTGAAATAAGTTACAAAAAGGAAGAGGACAGCAAACAAATTAATTTAAATAATCATTTTTGAATCCTAGCAGCAATTCACTCACTTTTCTACTAGTCAACTAAACTTGGAAAGTTACAGCTCATAATTTGATGTTCTACAATTTAGTGATAGTGACATCCTAGAAATCAGAAGGGAAGTAACTAATGTGTCATTGGATGGAGAAACTGCCATATATTATCCCCAAGTACTATTTATACTTAATATTATGCAGATAAACAACCACATGCTTTTACGGGGATAATCTGTGGAATGAGTCTGCATTATTATCAGATTTAGTCACAAATGGAAGGATGTTCTTCAAAACTAGGTGTGACTAAATTGCAGAATGATCCTCATTCACCCATCATGGATTATCCCTATTATTCTTTGGTTTTAAAGCTCCCTGGTCCATAGCTTTTATGATAGTTAATTATGTACTGAGTATGTGCCATTTCTTTTGTTATTCAATACTTTTACAGTTCTATTAACAGCTGCAGCCTAGTAAGGAAAAGAAACAAAAGAAGTCAGAAATAAATGCTTCTTACTTCTGATCACATGGCTCACTATGCCTTTAGGCTCAGATCTTACAAGGAAATGCTAATCTGGTTCACATATAACTGCACATGAATCATCACCCTTTTTCTAAAGATATTTTTTGTTTAAATTTAACTTAGGATGAACAGCAATCTACATGAACCACTCTGTGTGAGAAAACACAAATATAAACAAAAAGAGCATATTCATTTTAACTTTGGCAATGCAAGAGCTCACAGAATAGCAATCAAGCAGGGGAATGTGTCTTAATCCAAATGCTTTTTGTCAGAATGACAACAGCATAATGGCTTTATTGCTGAAATCTACGCTCAGTGAAGAGGTGTTGTTGCATGTACTCAAGTGCTGTGTGACCATGTCTTTCATAAATAAAAGCTAGTAGGGTACAATGGGGCAAACACCCATACAAAAAAAAAAAAAAGAAAAAAAGAAAAACTTAAAATCCTAGTAACTGAAAGTGGATTTCAGCAATGTTTTTATTGTTTTGTACTTTGGACAAATAGCAATCAACAAATAATCATGAATCCACAAACAGTGCATTTATGAGTGATTATTGACTGAGAAGTACCCTGTGGCAACTTTTCAATTTTTGCTTCCCTGCACTGGGTTTACAATTATTGCATTGTTTTATATAATATATGATATTATGAAAGAGATGTGATGTTTACTTAGAAGAAGAATAAACAACAGATATACTTTGTAGTAATATATATATATATATATATATATATATATATATATATATATATATATATATGTAGATGAGTCTACTTCACTTGACTTAAAACTCATCTGACTGACTCCCATTTCACTGACATTTAAGACATAGACTTGTTGAGGGTTTTCCTTCACCTGTGACTTTCTTGTGATAAAAAGAATTACTGTAACTTACAGTGCTATCAGAATAATGATAGTGTATGTGTGTGTGTGGGGGGGGGGGGCAAGATGGCCAACTGATAGCAGCAGTTTTTCAGAGCTCCATGAAACTAGAATAAAAAAACAGGAAATAACATTTTATTTTAGCAAAAATACTTAGAATTGATAGATAAACGTATAAATTATATTATTAGCAACTTTGGTAAACGTAGGAAAGTGTTTCCTGTCAAATTATAAAGAAGAATATATCATTTGTGGTGATGAGCACTTCGGAGACTTCTCATTTTGACATAGCTTTAAAAAAAGAAATGCAGCTTGTGACATCTGCTCTACAAGAACTCTCACTATAAATGGATGATTTTAAGGAGAATTTACAAAACCTCAAGGAAAATTGTAAGAAACAAACAGATTCTCTCAAGGAACTTATATAGGAGCATCAATCTAGAATAACACACTTAGAAGCATCCCTGAATGATCTTGATGGAAGACTGAAGGAAGAAGAAAGCCAGAAAGATTTTCTCATCAAACAAAAACTTGGCTTCTCAATAAAGTGGATGACCTGGAAAACAGGGAGAGAAGGTCAAATATAAGGATTTTTGGCATCCCTTAGAGAGCCGAAGGAGAAGATATCATTTCTTTCCTGAATATCTGGATTCCATAGATTTTAGATTTAAAGGAGGGTCTGTCCTTTGTTATTGAAAGGGCTCATAGAGCTTTAGGAAAGTGTCAACACCCTCCTCTACTCCTCCCAGATCAATAGTCATAAAGTTTCTATCTTATTTGGACAAGGAGTTGGTCCTAAAATCTGCCTGGAGGAAAAGTCCATTAAAATTTAATCAAAACCCAATTAGGTTTGAAAATGACTATTCTACCAGGGTTTTGGAACAGTGGAAAAAAGCCTGGCCATTAATAAAAATGTTAAAGCAGAATAACATCAAAACTCAGCTTGTCTTTCCTGCCAGAATAAAAATCCTATATCAGAATGAAATTCGATCATTTAATGCCCTAGAGGAAGCCACTGCCTTTATTACAAACAATAACATTATTTCCTTCCTTGAAGATATGGAATGGGCATCTGCATCTCTGAAGAGAGTTACTGATAAATCTTCTTGGACTGATATTAAAAAGAAAAAACAAAAAACTGAGTCAAAGATTGCTGTTCCCACTAAATCTCTCAAATCATCTACTGGACTGGACTTTAATTTGTTTTATACTTGCTAAATTTTCAAGTAAGGTATGTCATGACAATGTTTTTCTTATTGCTTTTCTTTCTCTTTTGCTTTTTTCATTTCTATATTTTTTTTGGTCATATACAAATTAAATAACTGTTTAAGCTTTTTAGTATATTAGTGTAATATTTAAGTGATAACCCATGCCTGGGTGTGGGCAATGCTGGATTTACCCATGGCTGGTGTGGTTTGGTCACGAGGGCGAAGCCTGAGTGGCCAAACAAAGGCAACCGTGGGTAAATACAGCATTACCCACACCCAGAAGTGGGTTATTGCTATTATACAATAACATTATTTAAGAAAAAAAAAAACTTACTTTTCTAAAATAATGGCATTGTATAATGCCTCCTTGCTGCCCTTCCACAGCTGTCCAGTATTCTGAGGCAGTTCTGATGTACTGCACAAGCATATGCTTACACAGTACATCAGAACTGTGTGTGGAAGCAATGGAGAAAGAAAGATCTCCGTTGCTTTAAAAATGTGTCTCACTATGTTAAACTCATTTAACATAGCGAGATAGCTTTAAAAAAGTAAAAGAGAATGGAAAATCTCCATTGCTTTTTTTTAAGATATCTTACTATGTTAAACTCATTTAAAATAGCGAGATAACACTTCTCCGTTGCTGTCCAACAAAAAAAAAAAGACATACTAATGGAAAAAGTCCGGGTGACCAGACATTTTTCCATTAGTATAAGTCTGATTTACAACGTGGATGCTGACCAATCAGCGTGCATGTTTTGGAATATTAATGGAGAGTCATTGTGTAATACTGGTTTATTGACTGATATAATTGAACAGTAAGCTATCTTTGCTTTTATGACCTTAAGATGGCATGCTTTATTTCAAAATATATATAGCCCTTTGCCCTGCTAAATGTTATTTTGAGTTATTACACAGGCATAGTCACTGCTTAGATTAATTTATCAAAACTGTTTTGGATACATAGGATAACAGGGCATATCTATGATTTAGTATATATTAACTAGTTTCTTTAATATTTATAACTTCTGATTGTTTCAGAATAAATATTGGTACCTGCGTGAACAAAAAGCTGTTTGCCAGCTTTTGACATAAATTGGGTCTCTCTGACAGTTATATGCTTGTATGTTTTATGGCAGAAGGTTTTTAAATGGTTACAAGTTATGTTTCCTGTAGAGTTTATGGTTAAAGTACAGTTTTTTCTCTCATTGGCAACGGACTTGCTCTATTCAACTTGAATTCAGCAGAGACGCTATGTTTCCTGTATTTTTAGCAATATGTAACTCTTGTATATCTACTTAGCAGCGGTGGTTTATTGCTAGATGTCTGTAGCTGTCTGAGTGTCTCTGTAATACGGATTGTTCGTGCTTGGTGTTCTTGGTAAGTGCTTGCTTCAGAAAATGACTTTGCATTTAAAATAAGAAAGGCTGTATGAAACTGTTTTTTTTATGTGTGTTGTATGGTTTGTGATATCTGGAGGTGATTTCTTATGTATTGAATGTTATTTTACTGTTTAGAACTATCTGACAATTAAACTTTGCATTTGTTACTGTAAATAAGCATACTTTGTGATGCAGTTAAAGTGAGATCAAGAAACTGTACTGTGTAGTGTGCTGGGTAGGAAAATGTCAGTTTGAAATTTAAGAAGTGAAGCTTTTTACTTAGCTTGTGACATCATGCATTCTATGCATGCAGATCAAATTACATTACATCTGTGTATATGCAAGCCTAATTGTAAATGTCAAGTCTCTGATGGATTAATATATCATAGTAGGCTTCTTTTACAAGAATTATGAGCTACACTGTCTGCAAACATATTCATGGTTCCCTTTTATAATAGTGACTATATTTTGTGATCAAATATATACAGAAATGTTATTTTTCTTGTAAACAGTTAATTATAGCCACTATTTCTAGTGAATATACTGGAGTTTTTTTTTATAAATAGATCTTTATAAATAACTTTCCTATGCAGTTAGCAAGTGTTTAGTATAGGCTTATACATTTACAGAAAATACTTATGACTAATGGTAATAACTGTAAGGATACTCAAACACCATACTAAATCCTAACAAATATATGTGTGAATAATTATGATTGAACTATAATTACTTTGCATTTAATATGTTGATTTTCTTATTGTATCTTAGATATTATTTATGCTTCAGATGTCATGTTTTCAGTTCTTATAAAGTCATGTTTTTTAGTATAATAGCACTTTATGACAGGGAAAGAGCTGACTTGTGATAACAGAACAAACAAATTGTGACTTTCAGTATTACCATATTACTATGGTAGATATTTACAGTTATCTCTCTCTTAATTCTGTCTTAGAGTCATTCACTTTTAAGGCCTGTTATCCATAGTAAGTTTTATATAAATAACGTTTTTACTAATTTTTGTCATATTAACTGATGCCAGTTAATTATTATTGATTTTAGTCAGTCATTTAAACATTTGCTATTCCAAACGTTTAGGAGTTAATTAAGGACAAATATGTCTTATGGAATATTTCTAAGAATCTATGTTAACATCTTTTGGGAATGACACACACTCACTATGTGCTAACCCCCAATTCTTGTTAATTTTTTATTTAGTGGGAGTTTGTCATGATAAGATTTATTCAGAGGGCAAGTAAATACAAATGCTAAATGATTCTTTGATTTGTTCTGCAATTTTGAATAATACAAATGACATGCTTAGGTATTTTGGGTAATCGTTTAGATTGTTAATAAAGCTAATGTTTCCTTAGTGTATTAAGTACTAAATTCAGATTATGTATATCCTAATATGCCTCTTGCTTCCTTAGTGAATAATTACTGTATAAATGTTTAATGCTTTTAATAATAGTGTATGTAACTTATCTCTAAAACCTAACTGGAATCAATATCTGATTAGTTGTTTATCACTACTATTTTTCTCTTAATTTATAATATATTCTCCATTTTTTACTTTGTTTTCATGGGCTCTAACAAACAAAGGTTGATGGTTGGGATAAGTAGTCTAGCATACTTCATTTTGTTTGCTAGACTAGGAATGTATCTCATTCCATATATAGGGTGTATTAAAGTTTACATCAGAGTGAAATTTGCTATTTTTTTGTTATTTGTTTTTCTAGTTTTGAAATGCCTGACAAAATTGTTTTACTTTTATCTTTCATGGAGAAAGTTATTTGGATTGAGATAAATAGAAATACAACAATTGGTATTCTGTTGTCTATTCAGGAAGAGTATTATGTATACAGGATTCTATTAATACAAGTTCCTTTATTATTTGTTATCTTTAAATAATTTTGATATGGATTTAACTTTAATATCCTTAAATACTAATGGCTTAAACAACCCATATAAGAGAGCTAACCTACTAAGGTATTTTAAACTAAACAAGGCTCAAGTAGTTTTTCTCCAAGAGACACACTTTAAAATAAATGACACGTTTATGTGGGACCCTAAGGAATACACAATACTTGCTCAATCTTCGTATAAAAATAAGACCAGAGGAGTAACAATTCTATGGAAAAAGACTTTCTTAAATCCCCAAATTATTTACAAACATGTAGATAATGATGGACTCATGGCCTTAGTTATACTTAAGTTTAACAATAGAAATTGGACCCTGGTTAATTTATACTGATTCCTGGGTATGGGGGTTGGACTAGCTAAGAAACACTTGGACTGTATTACAACTAATTCTAAAGGTAATATTATACTAGGAGGTGATTTAAACTGTATCACAGATATTACAGAAACTGCCAATAGGAAATCTCCTAGACTATCGTCCTCCGCCAAACAGTTAAAAAATGGATAGAAATGTTTAAATTAAAAGTCATCTTTAAGGCTTTGGGACCAAATTCTTTACTATTCTCACACCAAGACTATAGACATGATACCCAGACTAGAATAGATAAAATGTATATCTCACAAGATCTTTATTCTAAAATCTTGAATTTTTCAATACAAACTTGTCCCTTTTCAGATCATAATTCCCTGTTAACAATATACTTGGAATTCAATCAATTAGTTATTACTTCAAGGATTCCTTCATATATCACAAAAATTAAAGACTTTAAATCTTGGATAACTTCTGAACTTCAGCTTTTCTTAGAGATTAATTATAAACCTGAAACAAACACAATTATGGTTTGGGATTCTCTTAAGACCTATCTATATTGTAAAACCATTAGCTGGTACAAAAATAAAATTAAAGAATGGGACAAAGAGTTACAGCAACTCCAAAATCAAATATTATCTCTTAAATCTAATAAGAACTTAACTGCTACATATAATAAGAAAATATAATAAACAAATAAGAAATACAATGAAATATTATCCCATAAAACTTTAACTATGGAAAAACTGAAATTAAATTCTTATGCTACCTCTCCTAGGCATATTCATAACCTATCTATGAAAGTTAAGATACAATTAAAAATTAATAACATTGATAGCATCTTTCATGAAGGGAAAAGGAAAAAAAGTCATGGACATAAGGGACATTCTGGAGGGTTTTAATTATCATTATGCAGAACATCATAAAGATAAAATAAGTACAAATGAATGTGATAAGTTAGAGAATACAGTTCCCAACATAACACAAATTCCTGTGGAACTTAAGTTAGATCTACAAAAAACTATTTCTCAAAAGGAAATTATAAATGGGATTAAAAGAAGTAAGTCTAATAAAGCACCTGGAATAGATGGATTAATTATTGAAATTTATAGATTGTTCCCTTCTTCTATAATCTCTCTCCTACATAAAACCTTTCTTGAAGTTCAAGCATTAGCAAATATTCTTCCTTCTTGGAGATATTCTCTAATTTCCCCTATATTAAAAGAGAATAAGGACCCTAATCCAGGGGCGGCCCATGCTATTGGACTGCCGGACTGCAGCCCCCTCAACTGTAAAATAAAGAAAAAATAAAGAAATAAAATTAAAAAAAAATAAAAAAATCGCGGACTTTCGCGCATGCGCACTAGTCCGGACTGCTGCTGAGACAGTCTGGAGCATGCGCAGATTGTCTCAGCAGCAGTCCTGACTGGGAAACATGAAGAACAGAGCTCACAGAAGTCTATGCAGTTTTAAACTTCATAGACTGTCCTGGGAAAACGCGTCGGGGTTGGACTGCAACGTCAGCAGTCTGGAATTTGCTGCAGTCTCGTCGGGGGAAGATCTCGCGATGGGCAGGGTCTGGTGTGTGGATTTGCGCGGGTTTTCGTAGCTTACTCAGACATGGATTTACAAGGGTGTGTGTGTGTGTGTGTGTGTGTGTGTGTGGTAGGGAATACCTCAGGCTTGAACTCTGTACCTTGTATGCAGGTGTTAAAGACCTGAATTCCCTACCCACCACCATTTGTAAAAAAATTGCAGATTTTTGCCTCATATTTGATCTGATCTGTTCCTCATAATATCTGTGGTTTGTAAATGTTGCAATGCTTGATATTTGATGGTGCAGTGGTAGCATTGTTGCCTCACAGCTGCAGGTTCTCAGGTTTGATTCTTGGCTGGGGTGCCATCTTTGTGGGGTCTGTATCTTCTCCCTGTGTTTGTGTGGGTTTGCTTTTGTGTCCTCCCATGTTACAAAGACATGTCTGCATTATTTCTTCCTGGGCCTCTGCTGAAAATTGTTTTTTTGTTCCAAGTCAGACTGTCCTGATTAACAAATGTTAAATAAAATTGACAGGCATTTGAATTTCAGACTTCAGGTTTCTGAATGTTTAATTCATTACATATTTGATGGTGCAGTGGCAGTATTGTTGCCTCACAGATATAGGTTTTCTGGTTTGATTCTTGGCTGGGGTGCCTTCTGTGTGGAGGCTGCATCTTATCCCTGTATTTGTGTGGATTTGCTCTGGTGTCCTGCCATTTTACAAAGACATGTGTCTACAGTATTTCTCCCTGGGCCTCTGCTGAAAATTGTTCCGTCAGAAGTAAAATTGACAGGCATTTGAATTTCAGACTTCATATTCTTCAGAAAATACATAGTAAAACAAATTTTTATTCTAGCAATAAATATATAGTAACACAACCTTTTATTATAGCAATTTTCTAAGTTTATAAGATGACTATTTGAAATTTGTCGTTATTTTGGGGACTGTATTACCCTGTTATTGGCTTTGTCCAGGTTTTTTGTGCTAAAGTTGACAGCTATGGCAAGAACTGAATTCACTGAATATGTTTGAGGGCTGTATTCCCTCATTACTGGGTTTGTCCAGGTGTTTTGTGCTAAGAGGTTGACAGCTATGGTGAGAACTGAATTCATTAAATGATAGCCATTTAAGTTTCAGTCTTCCTCTCTTTCACAAAGCAGCTGATCTGGCGTAGTGGTATGTTGCTCTGACTGTTTTGCACAGGGACCTTGGCAGTAAAATGTATGGTGGTAACACAGCATTTTATTCTAGCAGCTTTCCAAGATTATACAAGCAATGTTTAATGTGTCCCTGGTTTTTGCCCTTTTGACCCACCCCGATAAATTTGGCTTTTTCCAGATTTCTTGTGCTGCGAAGTTGAAATGCAGTTGAGTATTGAGTAGATTTTACAAGGAGCTGAGAGCTGCAGGGGAAGAGAAGTTTAGCGCTGATTATGCTAAGTCAGCTCACATTGCTAATAGCACAACAGGTTATGTACTTGTTTTTGATGCAGAAGGTTGTTGGTTCTACTCCCATAAGGGGTGAATGCTGCTGTACTGAAAGTTAAGATACTAACTATGAGCCTGTTATTAGTTTGCCATCCATTTCCTATTGCAATATTACTAGCTTATTTTTAATGTAATTTAGGCAATTTATTCCTCAGGGGGCATCAGACACTTTATTTTTTGATGAAACCAAGAAATATAAAGGTGATTGTTAGCAGCAACCTATTCATTACAGATTTATTTAACGTGAAATTATTTAGATGACTTTTTTACTACTTCAGAGATTGTGCATATTTACTGATAATGGTGGTCTGTAGAATTGTGCATATTTACTGATAATAGTGGACTGTAGAAGTTTGAGTAGACTTTTATGATGGAAATGTTCTGAACGGGGCAGTTTTGTCATTGGTGCATGCATTTTGTTTCATTGTTTACTGGAAAAATGTTCAAAGCAATAGGAAGGTGTATAAAAAGAGCACATGTATGTTTCATATGCAAGGGGCCTATGATTTGAAAACAGCCCAGAATTAATCTTTATCTGCCACGGGTAAAATGTATTTTCTTTGAATGCGGGTTTCAATGTTGTTTCAATGAATGTGAGTTTTAATGGCAGAGAAGTTTTAATGCCAAGTTTGTTTAGCAGATGTCTTAGTGTTTCTGCTGTAAAATGCAAAATAAAACTTTCAAATGAAGTTCAAATCATCATAGAAGTAAATCAGTATGCACATTAGTGTTTATGGTAAATGGAGTGAAATAGCCAAGTAATGGATCATTGGAATGGCTGCAGGGGGAGGCTCCATTCGACCATGGTTTTGTGAGGGGGAAGGGTGGCAAACTTAGGCAGCCCCAGCTGAACCATACCTCCCAACTGTCCAGATTTTCAAAGAATGAATAGATTTTTTGCTTCTTATTTTTGGTTTGTTTCTCATAAAATTTGTGGTTTTCTGGCAAATCATTTAGGAATTAAGTCACTAAATAATGACACACTGAGTTTCAGACTTCATAACCTTCAGAAAAATGCATGCTAAAGTAAGACCTGTTCTATCAACTGTCTCAGTTTATACAAGAGCAATTTTTAGTACTGTTTATATGTTCCCCCAATATATTAGGCCTTGTCCAGATTTATTGCATTAACAGGTTGAAAGGTACATGCAAATAAATTGCTTTATAGAATTAGGCATAGCCAAACCTCTCAACTGTCCCTGATTTTGGCTCAAAATGTTTCTCTTCCCCTAATGATCCCTCCGTAAAATAGCAATTTTGGAAGAAAACATGGAGGGTTTATAATTAAGAAATAACTGTAATAATCAGATTACTTTTATTTCAGAAATGCATGTAGATTATTTTATTTTGTCAGCTGCTCAAGTTAGCAGTACTAATATTAAAGTATCCCTTCTTTGACAGGTTCCCAGCTGTATTTTGTTGCTATTTTATATTTTTACATCACATGTTGGTCCATTTTTCATAAAATTGTGTTTTTTGGCAAATTAGTGACAAATCATTAAAGACTGAAGTTAGAAAATAATGACAGACATTTGAGTTTCAGATTTCATATCATTCAGCCTTCTGTGGGAAAATGGTCCATTTGAAGTTACACAGCAAGTGAATGAGTAGGGTGCAGTGTCAACTCTAACAGAGGTAATGCAGTGGCATGATTGGACAGTTGGTCCACATATGGAGGAACATCAATAAAGTGGCACCTCTAACACAGGTAATGGTATGATATGATGGGACAGTGGGTCCACATATGGGGGAGAACTGATACAGTGGCAATTCTAACATAGGTAATGATGGTGGGATAGTGGGTCCACATATGGAAGAGAATCCATACAGTGGCAACTCTGACCCAGGTAATACTGCTGAGTGATGGACCAATGGGACCCCATATGAAGGGGCAGCAGATGAAGCAGAGTGCTTATGAAGAGATTTGTCATGGTAAGATGTTCTGGACCTACCTGCATTATACTCACTGGAAACAAGACCGTAAAAAAGATGCTGTCAGTCCAGAGGAAGATGATCTAAGGGAAGACCTGCTTGATTTAACAGAGATCAATAGACAATTTAAGATAGATGAAAGTAATTGAATACAGAAAGTAATTAAGACCCAAAATGTTGGAGGATTGTCAAAAACAGATGAACACAAGAAATCATGACTGTTAAGAGAAACTCATGGTATATAACAACAATAAAAAGGATATATTGCTGTGCAGCTAAATTAATGATGGATACAATGCTAGCAGAAAAAAATGTAAAGTAATGAAGGACGGAAAGGGAACAAGTAGACCGTCACCCTGGAAGCACTGAATAGAGACAATACAGCAATTAAGATGGGAAGTATCACTGTTAGAAGAATATAGAAAAAGGAACAGTAATCAAAATACTTAAAAAGATAGACTCCTGAAAAGCAATGCACAGTATCAAACCAGGCAAAAATTTATCGTACACTATTGGAAATAAATTAAAAATATCAGCACAGGCAGAAAAAAAATTAAAAGGTATACAGATAAATATAAAGAAAAAGTACAAAATAAGCAATGCACTGATGTCTCAAAAGAGTTGTGGAGAGAACTGGGAAACAAAGTAAAAGAAATAGAAACACCAGCACTAAAGAAATTGGGACATTTGGATGACCCTGTTGAATATAAATATGCTGAATGGATAGAAAAAATAAAATAAATAGTATGGAGCTCTAACATAAGGGATATGAAATGGGATTAAATCACAGACAGAGAAATTGAGACAAAATAAAAAAAAGCTCCTGAATGGAAAATTCCAGGTCTAGACACGGTACCTAACTTCTGACTGAAAGTATTATCACCTTTACACAAAGATTTAGTTCTGAGTAAAACTTACTTACATGCACATCCCAAATAGCCACCAACCTTGTTAATAACAAGAAAAAATGAAACATCTCCTTATGAGTAAATCTACAAACCATCTAATAACTTGCCTATCAACAATATACAAATTGTATACTGGAATTGATGATGACAAGAGTCAGTAGTTATTTAGAAAAAAAATCATTATGGCAATAGAACAAAAAGGTAACAAGAAAGTCACATGGGAAAAAGGATGACTTGCTGCTAAGTGAAGCCATAATGGAGAGTTGTAAAAAGAGGAAGTATCGAAGTATAGCATGGAGAGATTTTGAAAACAAAACAAAACAAAACAAAACAAAACATTTGTCTGCAACCCACATTCATGGATAAATGAATGCTTGTAAATGTATAAGATACACCCTACAGTGATCAGTTGCATTACAGCGCCCAAAACGCAGTTGCAAACCACTTTGCAGTTAAGCCATGACAAAGGGCAAATTATTATCCTGAGGATAAACAAAATCCAAAGGAGGATATTCCAGGGTTATTCCTTTGCACCACTGCCGTTTTGTCTTGAACTTAACCCATTAAGCAGTTTTCCTAACAGATTAGGCCATAGGTACAAATTGTCTCTCAGAAATCAACCTTGTTGAAAGAATTTTCAACTCTGTTTCATGCATGACTTCAAATTGTATAGTTCACTGGATGAGGAGCTTATAGCACAAATACAGATGGTTAAAACTTTCTAAGATGGTATAAAAATGACATTTGGTCGTAAAAAATGTGCAAAAGCAACATTTAAAAAAGGAAATATCTTCCAAGAAAATATCAACCTGGGACAAGCATATGATATAAAGAAACTTGAAATATAGGTAGTGTATAAATATTTTGGAATAGATAAAGGGTCAGCAATAAAATATGAACAAATAAAAATAGAGCTTGATGAAGAACACTTCAAAAGACTAAAACTTAATATTAAATGTTGTCCTGATATCTAGGAATAAAGTCCTAGCAATAAATCAAGTTGATATTCCAGTTCTAACTTGCAGTTTTGAGATGACTTACTTAAAAACTAATGATTGAATTGGACTCAAACACAAGAAAAATAAAAATTGCTTCATTCTTATCAAATGATATATAAAAATCGGTATATACCAAGATTATATATGGGCCTCCTCAAAATGGATTACATGCATAGATCTGCAGATGTGGGACTGTGTACATATCTACTGACCTCATCAGATCCAAGCATAGTGAAAAAATTTTAAAACAGAAGGAAAAGATGTCTAAGTTGACATCTTTGCTTAATTTAGAAGAAGTATTTTGGTATCAAGTGCAAATGGAAATCAAATCAAAAGTAGATAAACACAGATGGCAACTGAATGTGAAAACGACAAAAGAAAGAATGAGAAGAAAAGGACCAGATGAAAAGGAAAAATCACTGGAAAATCCACAAATTTTGTGGCAAACAGAGGGAACTCCTGGAACAATCTAATGTTGCCCAAGATTTGATGCAGGAATGTTAAGGAGAATTGAACTGATACAAAAAGATGAAATATTAAAAATAGCAATCCAGAATAATGGACTATGTATATAACACAAAGTACACCGAGTATGTGGGAGAAACAGACAAATGCAGATTCTATAAAACAGAACTGGAAACAGTCACACATCTGAAAATGTTGTGGATAAAGTACCACACTGGGTTATGTTGGAGCCATTTCTTTTTAACATATTCATGTCCACATTTCTTATTAGTGATAGTGTATGGGTTGGCAAATTCCCCAATGATGGTATAATGGGAACCATAGTAACAAGCTTTGATGATCAGGGGGAAACTGCAGGCATACCTCTCAACCTCTTAGAGCAAAAAGTCTGGACAAAGACATAAATAATGGGGGGGGGGCAAAGGGCCACAAATAGGGACACTTATTAAATATTACTTTGCAAACTTAGAAGGTTGACAGAATACCAAATTTTGCATTAGCATGAATTTTCTGAAGAATATGAAGTCTGCAACTCAAATGTCTGTCATTATTTTCTGACTTCAACCCTCAATGATTTTCAACTGATTTGCCAGAATACCATCATTTTATGAGAAATAGACCAAAAATATGAGGCAAAAATCTGGACATTTTGCGAAAATCTGTAACAGTTGAGAGGTATGACTGCAGGGTCTTTTGGATTTCTTATACACTTGTGCATCAGGAAACTGCATTTCATTTAACATCAAGGCATACTGCTCAATACATTCTGCTCCAGCAATAGGGTCTACCCTTATTGTGATGAAATGCTACTGATTACAGATCATGTGAGGAAACTTGGTAATATCATAGATAAGTCTAAGGATAGTAAGGAAATGCTAACTTGATAGTGAGAGGCATACCTCACAACTGTACAGATTTACACAGAATGTCTAGAATTTTGGTCTGCTCTTCATAAAATGTGTGTTTTTCTGGAAAATCAGGAGAATTGAAGTCACTAAATAATGGCACACATTTGAGTTTTGGCATTCATATCCTTCAGAAAATGCATGCTAACACAAATCCTGTTATTCTAGCAACTTTCTAAGTTTACAAGAGTTGTTGTGTCTTTTGGCTTTTCCCAGTTAGGGGTCGCCACAGTGGAACTCCGGTCCGCTAATGATTGGCAGTAGATTTTTACGTGGCGAGTTGCCAGCCCTGACACACATCCTTCAACGAAGGTACACCCATTCATGCACGTCTCCACACAGAAGACGCTCTAGCTGAGAATCGAACAGGACAACATCTTACTGTGAGGCAACAACACTACCGCAGTACCACCACCACAGTCTCTAAGTTTATAAGAGTAATATTTAAAATATGTCCCAATATTAGGGCCTTTGTCCCCCCCCCCATTATTTTAGGCTCTGCCTTAATTTCCTGCTCTAAGAGGTTGAGAGCTATGGTGAGAGGGTGTGTTATTATAGGTTTACCTTTAGAAAGACGATTCACACTTGGGCAAACTGCAATTGTTCGAAAGACTGTTTGCAAAGTTTGCAAACGTCGAACGAAAAAAGGTTTGAATGTGCAATGAGCGAATGCACAGTGACATTCCCTCATTGCACATTCGACATTGTGGGGCAGATTGCACTACAGCCGGGTTAAGAAAATGGTCCCTTTCCCCACTGTAGTGTGATCTTGGAGTTAGAATATTAAAGTAGGGGGGTGTGGGGGGTGCAGCTTGCACCCCTGCTTTACACTTTTTTTTTCCGTTCGACATTAATGTTCGAAAAACAGTGAATCTGCTTTTCGATTTGTTGTTTTTCGAACATTAAGGACTATCGCCATTTTCACTTTCGTGGTTACGAGTCACTCATATGAGCATTCGTACCACTGTGATTTGGCTTTATAAAGGTAAACCGTTATTATAATAAATTATCTTCTTTTTACTGTCTTGTCCAGTATCCACAAGCTATTTCTTTAAAAGTCATGCATTAGTCCACACCTGGAATATAATTCAGTACTGTGTATTTACAACACAAAATCATTTCAAAATTACAAAGACGTGAGAAACATTTTACAAAACAATTGCAGTTGTCCAGCATCTGCACTAAAATTGCTAGTTTGCTAGGTTGAAATTATACTTTGTTAAACAGAGATGACCTAATGCTAGTGTATAAATGTTTTAAGGATGACCTTTTGTCAACACATGCTGACATTAAGAGTGAGCTGCAGCCAATGTGGTAATCACCAGTTTAATAACAACTAGGCCTCCCATCAGATGGGGACAGATAATTTAAGTGTTCATATATCAAAGAACATTGTAAGTACTAGAGAAGTGCATATATAGACTTATCCAAAGATCTCAGAAATATCCTGAGTTGGTGCAAGTTTAAAATGGTCATGAGCTTAACATGTGTTTGGCAGAGGATTGTCTTCAGAACTGTAACTCTCAGCTTCACTGGAAGGCATATTTCCAAATTCGTGTAGAATGATGGAGACCCATCTCTGGATACATATGAAGATCTCTCACCAGTACAAATGCTGTTTGGTTTCCTATCCCTTCTTTTACATAAGGAATAACTGAACTTCCCTCCCATCACTGGCCTACATCTGATTTCCAGAAAGGAATTATTAAAAGCCTCTTGTGTTTGGCACTTCCTTCATGAACAATATATGTCCCATACAGATATTAAAACAACACTCACATTTATTCCACATAACGCAAAATGCATTTGTTACACTTTGATGGGTGCATCAGTTTAAGTATTTCCTGCATCATCTTGAATACTGCAGGAGAGTGATCATAAAATATATATAAACAGTGCAAATGCTGAAGTGTAGCATTGCACTGGGATAAATGTAATGCATAGCAGGTAAGAGGTGAAGGCTGAACAGTAGCACTCCTGGTGGAAGTAAATAAAGAACATGCGGTAAGCTGGCTTCTCAATAACTCCCATCCTGGAGGAATGTATTGCTTGGGTTGCAGATATACACTAACAGCATCTGTAAAGTGATTATTCAGCAGTAAAAGCACAGTAAAAATAAAACTCAAGAAAGTTTCCAAAAAGTCTTTGTTATTGAATGAATTTATCATAAAGAGTTAAAGTGCTTTTCTGGAAAACTGTATGCATGCCTTTGTAAATTAAATAAAATGTATTAGAATTTTGGCATCTATAGAATGGCATGTTTTTATTTCATATTACAAAGTATGACATGTCCTAAAGTACACTTCTAAGAAACCAAAGTGGAAAATTAATTGCAATAAGGCAACTCAGAAACAATTTACATACTGCACATATTATAAATGGTACACTTGTGTAATAGAGAACTTCTGCAAGTAAATACCATGCTTCATTATTCATTTTTTTCATCACCCTATAAAATATAGACAGATGCAATTTAATTTTCTTAATAAGATTCTCAATATAGTAGTCAAAACTCCATTTGCTATCAGTTTCTAATCAAATGCATTTCACTTTCTTACCATTTAGATATAAGTGGTGCTAAAATTCCATTAAATCATTCCAGAATGCCATTAAATTCTACTTGAACATAAAAGCATGCAGCTCTCATTTAAATAGTCATACACTTAAAGTCAGTTTTAATTATCCAAGTAACCTTTCTTATATTTTTTTTAATGATTTTCTAAGTTTAAATCAAAAGCAAAAAGAGAAAAATACTTGCAAATAAACAAGAGAAAAAGTAAAAATACCGTAGATAGCATTGGTGAAATCAACTTATTAAAAGTAAAGAATCCAAATAAATATATCATCGGTTACGTTACAGCATTTTCACTTTAAAGTATAGCCAGTATACAAATTCAAAGAATAAGCTTATATTTTAGAATAATTTAATTTCCTTAACATGCAGCTAGTTACTTTAAAGACCACTTTAACTTTTAAAGCCCTAATGCTGCTGTCACTGCACATTCTTGTAGTACATTGTGCTTGTGAACTCTGTAAAAACAATGTCCATGTTTATCTAATTGTCTGTTCAGCATTTCATGGCTTTGCAGTCCACTTCAGATCATTATACTTGCAGGACACTTCACATGACAGATGTCTGAGATGAGGTCGCTATCTTTTGCAATTTTAATTTCATCTTCATGTGTCAGCATACAGAATACACATTTCCAACCTCATGTGACATAACAGTATATAGTGCATTTATATTAACAGTTACAAGCACACCATTCTCTTTTACAACACTAAGTTTAATGCTTTCATCAAAGTAAAAATAGTATCTGATGTAGAAATGTCTTTTCCCAACATATCACCCACATACTCTATAAAATAGTTAAAGGCATGCATGCAGTGTCTTGAGATGAAACAAAGTGTCCAAGTACGGGGTGATTAACACACTTATGCACCTCAGGAATACTAAACTTATATTCTGGCGTGATGTCAAATTGGTGATAACAAAGGGGGTAGTAAAGAATGATTTTTTTTGAATATCAGCAGCAGATCAAACTGACTGTGTACACAGCTCTAAGTGTCAATATCTCCTGCAAATTTTAAATGTGTTTTAAAGAAGAGAAATATAAAATAAAATATAATGTTAAAGCAACATGCAGCCTGTTGTATATGTATTTTAAAGGTATGTTATGTAGCATAATGTTATTGACATCACGTGATCAATTTAGTATGTATTTAAGTAGTGGGAGTGTGTGAATACAAAGGTCTGATGAAGTAATGTGTTAAAAGATAAGCATGCTAACTGATTTGATAACTTAGATAACTTGTTGTGGTTCTCCAGTGGGAGACCATTTCTTTTATTTTCTACTGTTACACAGTTAGATTTATTGCATACTTTGTTTTGCAAACCCAGCAATAGGTGCATTACAATAAAATCAACAATTACAATAGAAACAAAAGTTTTTGCATAAAATAGTGTAGTAAATCCTTTACGAGGCAAATTAATCATGTATAAGCTAGACATGACCTGTTGAAATAAATTAACCTTTGTATATCCCTTAAAGAAGTCAAATTAATGCTTAGTCAAGGCTGGTAAGAGTTAAATCCATTGGACAGGGCCTGAACAAATGGTGCAAAAACCTGTCTGTAGTGGACAGATATCTCTAAAATATATGGAAGATACATAATCCAAGTAGTGCCTATAAACAAAATAATATGGCTTAGATTTAGAGATGTAGATGGCTGAAGGGATATAGGAATGACCAGACTCTCTGTTAAAAAGAGATCAAGTAACTTATCCATATACATGCCATTGTAGAGTCAAGTCAATGCTCTTTATATTTCTGCTTCTCCCGAAGGAAGGGAGGATATAAGAGAACATTATTAGAGTAAAAGGTAAAACTCAGACTATTCCTTTCTATATTTTCAAGTGAAAGCATATGCAGCATGGAAAACAAAACCCTGAATTTAGAACCATGAGTTATCTTACATTGCAAAAGTATCTCCTGGAAAAAAATAATTTGTGTGAGAGTTCTGAATGTCCCTAATTGTTGATAAACTAATCGAGGAAAATGGTGGAAAGGTAATAGTAAATGTTTAAATGCATCAGCAAAATGCTGTGACCCTCCATGTCCAGTGCCGCTGAGAGAATAGCCACCAATACAATGAAATAATATCTTTGCTCCTTTAACTCTATAGCATCACTAAAGCATTTAAAGACTGTGTCTGACTAGTGAGTGAAGACAATCATAGTGAACACAAGATTTTTTAAGAGGAGTTAAGCTAGAAATAAGCAACATTTGTAATTATCTTTCCAGTGAAGGGGACATTCAAGATAGATGATTGTTCTTTAGCAATGACCCCCTTTAGTATTGATAGGATATTTTCGGCCCTCAAAATGAACCTTATAACCTGTAAAAAATAAGCAGCCCAAGAAAGATTTTGGTAAGATTTAATCATCTTGCTTTACAATCATTAAAGATGTTAAGCTGAAATTCATAATAAGGAGATCATATCCATGGCCACAAAGTTACAAACAAGTTTAAAATACCAGCTCCAGTTCAATGTCAAGCCTAGTGCATGAACATTAGATAGCATTCCCCACATGGGGAAAAAACTTTTTTTAACAAAGAAATGAGCACGAGCCTCATATTCTGAAGCCAAAAAAGTATTCTGGTGATTAACTCAGACATCAAAATGGAAGAAAGCTTTATGTACAAAGAATTCTGTAGACAAGTAGAATGCCCATTTACAGAAAACGTCTAGCCTATAAACAGCTTCACATTTAACTTCTTAAAAAGTTCAACCTCTGTCAGTCAGTTGCGCTTCTCATCACCTTTTCAGTCAACTCATCATACTAAGGTTCGATCATTTATGTAGGAAGAGGAAGTGCGTAAAATTAAAAGAAATGCTCAAGTGCATCCTCAGGGCAAAGAAGTAAGATCATCGCATTGAGAGCGTTACAACAGGAAATGGCCTTTAGCTCCACATTGCAGTAATCATGAATATGATTACATAAAGTCTGAGGGCATAAGAGACACAGATCCTTGCATGAAGTAGGGGAGAGGGCTTTGCCTTCACAATGTGTGTGTGTGTGTGTGTGTGTGTGTGTGTGTGTGTGTGTGTGTGTGTGTGTGTGTGTGTGTGTGTGTGTGTGTGTGTGTGTGTGTGTGTTTGTGTGTATGTGTGTGTGTGTGTGTGTGTGAGTGTGAGTGTGTATATTTATATCATTGTAGAACATTTCAGTAAATTACTTTCCCTGAAGTGAATGCTATAGAATATCTCTTCAGTGAAATGACCCATTTCAATCAGAAGGACCAGATGTTACAATGAAAGAAAACAGAACAGCTATATAAATGTCTAATCTGTTATTACTTCCTTCAAGCTTAATCAACTTGCATTATCTATGTGTAAAAATCATAATGCAAAATTGTTGTGTACCTTATTTTGTCGTGACACATTGACTCTAAAAGCTTTGCAATGTAAATGTTCAATACATTTCGATAAATGGCCCTAAGCTATGAATTTTTATCACAGAAAACATTGGAACCATTCCTAATATATCCTCCGTGGGATATTCTTGAACCAGTATCTAGCCACAAAAGTACAGTCAGAGCTAACACATTTAGATCAAATAAGGCTTTAGAATAAAGTATGGATCTGAGAAAACACTACACTGTTACTTGACCTGGTGCTGATGTTTTATCTTCCTGACTAACATGATAGCCCAGAATGTTTTATTTAACATATTAACTGAGGGTGCCTGTGCATACTGCTCCAGATTATCTTTCTTATTTTTCCTTTTCTTTTACTCTGTTTAATCCTCATATACCTCTTAATTTTTCTCTCAGCCTCTCTCCATAGTCATTTCTAAATTTTTCATCATTGTTCACAGGTTATTTTGTACTCTCTTTTGGATCTCAAGCTCACAATCCTCAGGTGTCATACAGCTCTCAAAGCAGCTTAATGCTGGGTGGAATGAGCTACTATGTTATATTCTTAGCGCCACTGCCTACCTTTCTTTGTACTTTCCAGACTGTAGCTCTTGGTTGAGTGCACTAATCCTCATGAAGCTCTCAAGGTCATCTGAGTTTGAGAGACTGGAAATAATGAAGCGTTTTGTACAAGCAAGGTTCCCAAACTGCTGATTTCTATGGACATACTACAAGGTTAAGGAAGTGGTATCTAGATACTGCAATGCCTGTTGGGTGAGGAAGCATTTTATTACTGGTGTGAGTAATGTAAAAAAATACTATTGCAGCTTAAAATGAGTGACCCATTGGTGATCCATACAAACCAATAATGCAACTTTCTCAGTTCGCCTGTCTGCACTTTTCATGTACTAAAATATGTAACACATTTTTAGTTACATTTTCTCAGGGTAATGAACCTTAAGTTTGAAAATGGTATCTTCATATACACTGTAAGTATGATAATTATTTATGTCTTCTTTACACATGACAATAATGAAGCACAGTTATTACTGAATAATATACTTAGGATAGGGTAACAGGGGATGCTGCGGTGGTACGGCGATAGCGTTGTTACTTCTCAGCAAGAGGTTCTCCCATTCGATTCTCGGCTGGGCTTGGGAGTGCCTTCTGTGTGGAGTCTGCATGTCCTCCCCATGTTTGGGTAGCATTCAAAAGACATGCTTGCGTAAATGGGTGTGCCTTCGTTGAAGGTTGAGTGTCGAGCTGGCTCCTCGGCATTTCGTAAAAATCTACTGCCAATCATTAGCAGACCGGAGTTCTGCTGTGGTGACCCCTTACTGGGAAAAGCCAACAGACAAACAACAAAAATACTTAAGATAGGGTGACAAAATGGTGTGTGTGTGTGTGTGTGTGTGTGTGTGTGTTTTGTTAATGTTTGAAGTTCCGCAACTTCGATCATATAGTCTAAGTGTATCACTTTTGAAGTTTTGGAACTTCAATAATCTGACATAGATCCATATATATATATATATATATATATATATATATATATATATATATATATATATATATATATGTATATATATATACATATATATATATATATATATATATATATGAAAATAAAATTGCCAGAGATTCCAAAGACAACCACAAGGCAGTCTATAACTATGTCAAGAATCTAAATGGCAATGCTCAGATCTGCTCTGAGCTACGACAGAATGGCATTAAATATATTGATACCAAGGATATTACCAATATCCTGGCAGATCAAGTCAGTGCCAACTTCACCCCCCTCTCAGCCTCTAAATGGCCCATTTCAATAATGGAAGATTGCCAAATTCTGGTGATAATTGCCACACAGGTAAAAAACGCACTCTCCAAAGCTAAGAATACAGCATCCATGTGGCCAGATGACATCTTGGGCTGTGTATTACATGAACTAGAAAATGAAATGGCACCTCACCTAAGTGTCATGTTTAATCAGAGCCTCACCTCAGGCTTTGTGCCCACTGAGTGGTGCACAACTACAGTTAACGCACTCCACAAGGGCGGATTCACCTTGGATCCAGGGAACTACTGCCCCATCAGTCTGATGAGACTGATCTGAAAGGCCATGGAATGTATTATCATGGAACTTATAAACAAAGACATTGGCAATCTTTAAACACTGAACCCCCACCAGTTTGGGTTCATGAAGGGCCGATCTTGTCTCTTGAACCTGAGTGACTTCTTCGAATCACTCTCCAGAGCTGTGGATGAAGGTAAGGCAATCCACACAGCCTATCTTGACCTCGCCAAGGACTTTGACACCATCCCCCACTCTGGAATCATAGACAGACTTACTAAGCTGGACATTAATCCCTACATCACTCGATGGGTTGCCAACTGGCTTACTGACAGAACCCACACTGTAAAAGTAGCCGACTCCAAATCCAGCTCCAGATGAGTGACAAGTGGAGTACCTCAGGGTTCAGTCCTAGGACCGCTCTTGTTTGGCATCT